>NW_022987691.1:193997-196497 GCF_902827165.1 Trematomus bernacchii | reverse complement strand
CTTCCTCTCCCTTTTTTCTTCAAGCTCTTCTCCTCTTCAAGGTTGCAGTTGGGTTCAGTGTTGCCAACTTGGCGACTTTCTCGTTAAATCCGGCGGCTTTCCAAACCCTCCGGCTACTTATTTTTGTCAAAAGCGACTAACGACTAATCTAACGACTTGTAATGGTGTTATTAGGGACTTTTCTGGTGTTTGGAGACTCACATATTGTTCAGCAGTTAACGAGCCGCGGGTGCTGCCGTGAGCCCCTCTGCCCTCCCATAGTACTCACAGGCGCTCAGACTCACAGTTGCCTCCCGCAGCAGCTCAGCTGCAGTCAGAGCAGAGAGGAGACAGCCACACTCCCGCGTCGAGACGGCAAATGAATTGCGCATGAGCGGGATTTAAATGTAAAATGTAAATGTTTCTTCACTGTCACACTATAATAAAGAACTGCCTTTGCTTTGCTTTGACTCACACAGCCTCAGTCACTTAATCACCTCGTCCACTGTGTGTGTGCCTCTGTGACAAGCTAAACATCCACGTAGGTCATCATGTCACAGTCTAAACTGTATTCACAAAAGTACAGAAAGGAGTGGGAATCAAACCCTGAGTTTAAAGGATGGTTGAAGCCATTTATTGGAGATGACACACGGGCATACTATACTGCCTTTATTTTAAGGGAGGTTTCTACTAAAACTACTTTCTACTTTTTCTAATAGAGACATTTCTGATCTACTGTCGTCTGGATTTACTCTGTCTGGTGGTTTCAAGTTTTGATCCTTGAAGGGGATGGAACTTTTTTTACCGCTCTTACATGATATGCAAATTAGGCGATGACGTCATTTAGGGACTTCTGGCGACTTTTCGGACAGCCAATAGCTACTTTCCTTACTATGGAGTTGGCAACACTGGTTGGGTAAGCACACCTGCCTGGCTCTTCCCACATAATGAATCCCGTGATCAAGGAGCTTCACTACCAATGGGACACAGGTGAAGTAGTTGTCTGCATAGATCTTATAGTTCTGACCTACTGGAAGCGTGGAGGCAAGCTTCATCACAACATCACCCGACAATCCAAGTTCAGACTTGACTCGTATCCCATTGACACCGCCTCGGTACACTTCAACGTCACAGATCATTCCAGAGACTCCAGTTCTCACACTTTGAACCCCCATGGGTGTGGCTTGCCTCGCATGTAAGGAATCATCATCTCATCCACAGAGTTGTGTTCTTCTGGCACCACCTGCAGGCATTTCTCTCTGAATGGATCACAGGGTCTGAGTTTCCAGAGTTTGTCTTTCTTTTCCATCTCTGACACCGTCAAGTTGTTTACTAAATGTAATGATGTCATCACATCAGAAACAGGCGGGTACCGTGTCTGTCTCCCAATGCATACGGACTCCAGACATTTCTGGCTTAGCCTATTATCATGATAAAAGGAATACCTCCACCCACACATGCAGGTAGACCAGTTCAACAAGTCACACAATGCAGTCTGGCTAATGCTAACATGCTAATTCTCATACTAAAAGGGATCCATCCAAGTGTCCCAACACATCTCAGAAAGAACTGTTTCTGCCAGAACCAGAGAAGAGTTCAATGAATTGTTGTAACTAATTAACTGATAAGATACAAGTAGAGTTTATGAATATGAATATATTCGACATGAACTAAATATGTACATGTTCTAGACATTGTAATAATCACACAAAAAAGTATTTGAGGCATTTGACTTACAGTACTTGAATCTGACAAATCCAGTCCAATAAAACAAAGAGAGCTCGTTTGAAGATTGGGAAGTTGTGTGAGTGTATGTCCAGAGGGCAGGACCTATACACACATGTACTACCCAGTAGCAGAGAGGCTGAACAGAAGGACCGTTTGACTTTGTAAATGTAGTCTTTAAAAAAACAAAACATTTACTGATTTTTTTAGGATAGCTTAAAGTAATGTTGTAAAATGACAACAGTGGGCCTTACAGGGTTAACGTTTTATTTCAACAGATTTCTGAAACATGGAACGTCTCCTTCTGGATCTCTCTGTTCCAGTGAGGGAACGTCTCCTTCTGGATCTCTCTGTTCCAGTGAGGGAACGTCTCCTTCTGGATCTCTCTGTTCCTGTGAGGGAACGTCTCCTTCTGGATCTCTCTGTTCCTGTGAGGGAACGTCTCCTTCTGGATCTCTCTGTTCCTGTGAGGGAACGTCTCCTTCTGGATCTCTCTGTTCCAGTGAGGGAACGTCTCCTTCTGGATCTCTCTGTTCCAGTGAGGGAACGTCTCCTTCTGGATCTCTCTGTTCCAGTGAGGGAACGTCTCCTTCTGGATCTCTCTGTTCCTGTGAGGGAACGTCTCCTTCTGGATCTCTCTGTTCCTGTGAGGGAACGTCTCCTTCTGGATCTCTCTGTTCCTGTGAGGGAACGTCTCCTTCTGGATCTCTCTGTTCCAGTGAGGGAACGTCTCCTTCTGGATCTCTCTGTTCCAGTGAGGGAACGTCTCCTTCTGGATCTCTCTGTTCCAGTGAGG
>NW_022987691.1:181497-188997 GCF_902827165.1 Trematomus bernacchii | reverse complement strand
AGTGTCCAGGTGATTCGACAGGCTGGACCAGAGAGTGAGAGACAGAACTGGACTCCTCACAGCAGTGAACTTCAGCACAGGTACAAATACTCTTTTTTCATACTGTACAAAGAATCAAGAAAGATATTGGTTTAAATAAATGAAGTATTGACTTTAATACACTGATATACATTCCATTAAACAATACTAAATACTAGATCACCTACACATCAGTGAAGTTGAGGGTTTTTTCCATGCAACGGGTTACATTTAGATGTTAACAAGCAATATGACTGTCAGCTTTCTAATTTAAGGTATTGAAGGCAAAGCTATTTAACGCATAGTGAGAACTGCTATTTATCTCTCAATATTGTCTGTAAAAAATGTGGTAAAAGTTATGATTTCAGTGAGACAACAGAGCAAGCTTCTACAGTTGCACTACGTTTTGATAACAGTTAAATATTATTTTGATAATAAAATATATTTCAATGTTGATGAATGTCATACTGTTCATTCATCAGATTGTCTTTGTAGCTCACTGTTGAAATAAAATAAAACATTACAATTACAAAATAATTATATCTACAGCCCCTAAACACACAAGCACACCTCTTTCATAAATAACACACTTGTTCTGCAATAATATGTTTTATGTTTCCTGTAATCTTTGTTAGGAAAGGACATGCCTGAAAGACACGACTCAACATGTTCTCCTTCTCTGAGGGTCAAGAAGAACATCCAAGAGGAAAATTAAAAGCTGATGTTATGAGATTTAAGACCAGTACAGGACGTTCACTAAGAAACTACTTTTATTGTGAAGTCAGCTGATCGAATGCACCTATTTCCACATCTACACTCCATCAGCTGATTAATTCTATTTTGAATCTCTATTTCTTTATGAGCTTCACAACATGTACCTTGTACCGCAGAGTTTGCAACGCAAATAAATGGGGCCAATCTTCAGTCGGATGTGAATGTGTAATCTAACATTTTCAGTAAGAATAATGGACAAAAGGAGTGCAAATACAAATTCAATTTATTGAAATCTGAACCAAAAGTTAATCAAACATGTTTTAAATAAAAAAGCACATATGGACAGAAGGTGTAAACCTATTAAATGTATAAGTAAACACATTTAGTCAAATAAAGTGACAGACAAGGCCTGATCAGGTGGTATCAGCTATGCCCAGCATGGGCTCCTCCATCAGGCCTGGTCCTCCTCGCTGAGGAAAGACCCTCAGTCCTCTCCAAACCGACAGACTGGACGTCCATCACACGGAGGTTTCTCCCTGAAGTCTCTGCAGCTCTCTGGACACCACGCTGTCTCAATCCGTCCACACTGAATATGAGAGGGGGAAAATGAAAATAATAAATGCTTTAGACAATAAGAAATATAAAGTTGACTGTTGAGTTGCTCAGTTTTTTTAGATTGTCAATACTATTACTGTATAACTAATATCTCAGGTTAAGAGGCACCTTCAAATAAAGATTGGTCTTTAAATACATTTTGTCTTTTGAATTGTTTGTCTAAAGTCAAGGATCTAGAACTGGTACTTATAGTTTTAATGATACAGTCTGGTTATAATGCTGTTTGGAGGAGGCCTCACAGGTAAGAGCACTAACTAGCTACCATCACATGCACCTTAGCTTAACTTAAATGTATTAAACGTATAATTAAGTGATAGCAAAATATAAATAACTAATGTCATGCAAACATATTAATATTTGCTTGATTCCAGTGTTGCATTTAGCACATTGCATACAAACGTTAAGGGATTTTAAGATTCTGAAGTATTATGCTAAAAACTCAATAATTTAGATTATTATTTATAGTTTTGCTTAATAGTTTCATGTCCGCTTACCTTAGAAACGTAAAATGTGACGGCAGTGTGCAGATGGGGACCATGTTAGCTTAGCTTCTTAGCTTGAGCTAGCTCTGTTACTTCCCAGCTGGAGGCAGCAGGTCCCGCCTCGGCTCCGCCTCTTTGCCCTTATTTGGAGCAGGCTGGAGCAGGCGGGAGTTAGACTCAGACGTCACTGTCGAGCCGTTAGTGGCCGACTCCGCCTACTAAGGGCTTCTCGGCAACTCTGCAGAATCCTATGGGTGACGTCACGGACCCTACGTCCATTTATATATACAGTCTATGGTCCTAGCCCGTTAGTGCTTTATATTATATGTGTGCAATAACATCTTAAAATCAATTCTGTCCCTCACTGGAAGCCGATGCAGCGATCTCAGCCACTGGAGTGATGTGATCTGTCCGGGTTAACACTCTGGCAGCAGCATTTTGAGTTAGTTGGAGTTTACGGAGTGATTTCTTTGTGAGGCCTGTGAAGATGCTGTTGCAGTAGTCGAGCTTGCTAAAAACAAATGCATGGACATGTTTTTCAAGGTCCTGCTTTGACATAAGGTCTTTAATACGCGAGATATGTTTTAGATGGTAGTAGGCTGATCTGTTGATTGCTTTGATGTGGCTGTTAAAATTGAGGTCAGGTCTGAAATGATACCTAGGTTTCTTGCTTGACTTTCGGGTTCGAGTGATAGTGATTCCAGGTGTGCAGAGACTTTAATTCTCTTCTTTGGTTCCAAAAACAACTACTTCGTTTGTTTTCGTGTTGAGCTGGAAGAAATTACGGCACATCCAGTCGTGTATTTGTTTTATACATGTGATCAATAAATCAGTAGGACCGTATTCATCTATAGAAAGTGATATCTAGATTTGGGTGTCATCCGCGTAAATAAGATGTGAAATGTTGTTATTTTTAATTATTTGAGCAAGTGGCAGCATGTACAAGTTGAATATTTACCTGAGTTTGTTTCTGAGCGTCCTCGCTCGCCCGGAGGTAACGCTTCGTGGATTCTTCGTCCATCATCTGAAAACAAAATCCACATATTTATTAAAGTAATAATAATAACAATTAGGTAAAAGGTTAAAAAATATAATCAAATTAAAAATATATATAATAATAATTTATTATATTATTATAAGTATTAAAGATTTTATATTTTTTTTAAGTGCACTTTTCTGAAGCATGTTTATTTTAATAAATATTTTTGAATAATGTTTTAATTAAATGATCACCATGTTTCCAGCTTCTTTAATATCACTTTTATGTTTTTTATTTTAATATTTTGTATGGATATTCTGTTGTTTAGAGCACAGTGCCGCCCCCTGGTGGAGAAAAGGTTGAACTGCAGTTCAGACCTCCTTTGAGTGCAGGAGTTTATTTTTCATTTTTATATCTTACACTCATAAAAAAAACACTTTACCAATTAGTTTGATAACTCCTAACTTTACTTAAAATCATTATGTGTTTTTTGGGCAACTTTTATTAATTGCTCTTTTACAATTTAAGATTTTAAAATATGTTTTCCTTTTTAATTTAGTCCCACTTGTGCATTTATATGACATAAATGTATTTATAAATATTTGTATTATTGACCACCATATGCCTTTAGAGTCTGTTATATTATCAAATATTTTTAGGACAAATAAATCTGGATTTTCTATATTTTGCATTTGGTGTCGCCATCTGGTGGTGAACAGTGAGACTGCAGTTCAAACCTCTTTTGGCTCCCCGAGTAAATTATATTTGTTGTCTTGCAAAAATGTATTATAACTCAACTACTTAACTTAAGTTGCTATATTGTGCAGCTTGAGGGAAATTAAATCTAAAAACATTTTTAATGCAACTCGGTGTAACATTTTAATCGAGAGGAAAAAAGTGTATTTTTTAAATTTTTTATATTTTTGTATTATTGAGATTTGACGATGCAACATCTATTTTATTAATGTTTTAGCATTTTTAAGACCTTTAAACAATTAATTTAGACATTGTTATTGCCCTGTTCTTTAATTCATGTTGCACGTCTAGATGACTGAACCACATGTATGGTTTCTCCTTAATAAATTCCAAACTGCATTATTTCCAGGAAACATTAATACATATATCTGTTTAATTTTAACGTATGTACATAATAGCAACATATAAGGATATATACAGATAATTATAATTGTTTTAATACTAAATACATCTATTTTAGGTTTTTTGTTTGCAGGAAATGCATATAGGTCTGAACAAATACACAATTTAATAGACCATAGAAATTCACAGGAAATAATTTTAAAATGTTTATTAACCTCTTAAATAAATTATAATATATAAATAAAAGTAATTTATGATTAGTTCAATATTTATAATTTACCAAAATCATTTGACTAAAACAAGAAATCAGTACACATTTGAATAACATTCATAAATTAAATCCAGTCTTACCTTGGCTGTGTGTTTCAGGAACAACGAGGAAAAACGAGTGACAGCTGAGTCAAAGGGAAACAGCTGCTTTTAAACACACACACACACACACACACACACACACACACACACACACACACACACACACACACACACACACAGCATGACATACAAAAAGCTGTAGAAAAATATTCTTAAAAAACACAGAAATCAAACAAACACTGGAATGTTCTGGATGTCCGACAGACGTCAGCGTGGAGGAAACACCGGCAACTTGTTGAACAACAATGAAATGTTATGTTAAAGTGAACAGAATCTTTTTTTCAAAATAATTCAAAATATAATGTAAAAGATATTCAGAAATGTATAAAGAATGTTGGAAAAATTCCCAGATAATTATTGAAAAATATCCAAAATATATGTGAACAGCTATTAAACTATATTTACTGACATTCATCCACAGAAATGTTTGGACATTTTTCAATTCATTTCCATGAATCTTTGTAATGTAAAATGTCCGGACGTTTTTTGAAAACTAACCTAATTTTTAAATTTGACAAATATATAAATAAATGTTATAACAATATCAGATATCTGTAAATTATTTTATCAATTTTTGTATTAATCTAAATGGAACATTTCCCCCAAAATGTGAATGAATGGAGGCAAACGTGAAAACTCCATACATTTTGTTAAAAAGTTTGAAGAGCTAAAAGTTGCCTGACAAGTTGCCGGTGTGTGTAGAAGCAAATTAATGTCTGTCACACACACACACACACACACACACACACACACACACACACACACACACACACACACACACACACACACACACACACACACACACACACACACACACACGCACACTCACACACACACTCACACTCACACAACATTAATGTAATAACTACATCTTCTCTGAGTTAATCTGCCACTAAACTACGATTAAAATGTAGTGACGAGTTAAATGTATAAGAATTGTTATAACCATTGCTGAATACAAAAGGTTTCTTCACCCCTAATTATCATGAAATTAAAACCAGCAGCACATCCGACATTTTTTAAATGTTGAAGTTTAAATACCGTGAGTTTATTTTACTTTTAAAATATTTTTCTGGATTTATGAGATGTTTTTGTTCTTTGAGAAATTCCAGTTGGTGGAAATGTAACTACATTTTTTGACACCATATCGTACGACTTAAAGATTATTACTGTTTCACATTTTGCTAAACTTTTTGTATTTCCGTTCCGTTAGAATTTTTTCAAATATTTATATCTTTTGAAAAACTGACAAGTCTTTAAAAAAAATTGGGGGACATTTCAAATGTGTCCCCCCCCCAGATAATCTATGCAGGCCTCTTTACAAAACAATTATCCTTAAAAAATAATAATATTGGAAACTAAACCTACATTCTAAATATTTGACGCTTCAAATCTAAAAAAAGTGGAATTCAATCCACATTATTTTGGATGATTTTGGATGATCTTATGAAGTAAGATATCTCAATGCTAAAAGCTAATTGAAAAGTCAGCGTTAGGTTTCCAGCAGCGGTTACACTTCATTAAAAGTCAGATCCTCACAAACCCTGAAGAGATCAAATGTGTTTTTAGCGTTAAGTTTGGCGTCTACTTGCTAGCTAACTAGTTAGCATCGGTAATAGGAGTTTACACTGCAGTTATAACCCAATATGTATACATGTTAATTTGAATTAATTTCTTATTTTATAGCTACTTAACTGAATATCATTTTATTTGTATCTTTAATTTTGTTAATCTGTGTGAATCTTTGCTGTCCTGTTTGTCATTCTCACCCTGTTGCTGTCCATCTTATCTTATCTTAGTTAGCATGTGAGGCTAACAGTATAGATATAGGCACAGGTGTGTGTGTGTGTGTGTGTGTGTGTGTGTGTGTGTGTGTGTGTGTGTGTGTGTGTGTGTGTGTGTGTCTGTGTGTGTGTGTGTGTGTGTGTGTGTGTGTGTGTCAGTCGCTCAGGTACGTGTGTGTGTAGATCTGCTGTTGGATCCAGGAGGTGAAGTGTGTGACGTTGCTGTAGACTCCGGGTCCGAGAACCTTACTGAAGCAGACGCTGCCCCAGGAGGTCAGACCGAAGAGCGTCCAGCGACCGGAGGAGTCCGAACACACCAGGGGGCCGCACACACACACACATTTTTATTGACTTAAGGTCGAGTTAAACTTGACGTAAAAAAAATTATGCTTTTTCTTTTTTTTACATAAGTATTTTTTTTTTAATTCTCCACTTAAATACAACTTTCTTTCCGCAAAATATTCTGACTTTTTATTCCTCTAAAATGTTTAATAATTATTTCCTGCAGACGTTACCATGCAGGAGTCGACGGTCCCCGCTTCGTATCCGGCGCAAAGCATTCTGGGAGTTATAGTCTTCATATCAAAGTAGGACTGACACTGAGAGAGAGAAATGATCCGGACCTCAACCTCCTGCAGCTTGAAGGGCACTAAACACACACACACACACACACACACACACACACACACACACACACACACACACACACACACACGCACACACTCTCCCTCTCTCTCACAGACACATCAAGAGAGAGAGAGGGCGATCAAGAGAAGAGAGAGAGGGTGATAGAAGAGTGATAGGGTGTGATCAAGAGAGAGAGAGAGGAGCGATCAAGAGCAGAGAGAGACGAGAGGGTGATCAAGATAAGAGTGATAGGGTGATCAAGAGAAGAGAGGAGGAGGGGCGATCAAGCGAAGAGAGAGGATGGGTGATCAAGAGGAGAGGGAGAGGGCGATCAAGAGGAAGAGGAGGAGAGGGATGATCAAGAGAAGAGAGTGAGAAGACGAGCGGTTGAATCAAGAGGAGGAGGAGAGAGGGCGATCCAGAGGAGAGGAATGAGAGGGCCGATCAAGAGAAGAGAGACGTTAAGGGCCCGATCAAGAGGAAGAGGAGGAGAGGGCAATCAAGAGAAGAGAGAGAGGGTGATCAAGAGAAGAGTGATAGGGTGATCAAGAGAAGAGAGAGAGAGGGCGATCAAGAGAAGAGAGAGAGGGTGATCAAGAGAAGAGAGAGAGGGCGATCAAGAGGAGAGAGAGAGGGCGATCAAGAGAAGAGAGAGAGGGTGATCAAGAGAAGAGTGATAGGGTGATCAAGAGAAGAGAGAGAGAGGGCGATCAAGAGAAGAGAGAGAGGGGATCAAGAGGAGAGAGAGAGGGCGATCAAGAGGAGAGAGAGGGTGATCAAGAGGGGGATAGGAGAGAGAGAGGGCGATCAA
>NW_022987691.1:137500-181397 GCF_902827165.1 Trematomus bernacchii | reverse complement strand
CGATCAAGAGAAGAGAGAGAGGGTGATCAAGGAGAGAGAGGAGAGGGCGATCAAGAGGAGAGAGAGAGGGTGATCAAGAGAAGAGAGAGAGGGTGATCAAGAGGAGAGAGAGAGGGGCGATCAAGAGGAGAGAGAGAGGGCGATCAAGAGAAGAGAGAGGGCCATCAAGAGGAGAGAGAGAGGGCGATGAAGAGAAGAGAGAGAGGGTGATCAAGAGGAGAGAGAGATGGTGATAGAAGAGTGAGAGGGTGATCAAGAGAAGAGAGAGAGGGTGATAGAAGAGTGAGAGGGTGATCAAGAGAAGAGAGTGAGAGGGTGATCAAGAGAAGAGAGAGAGAGGGCGATCAAGAGAAAAGAGAGGGCGATCAAGAGAAGAGAGAAGGCGATCAAGAGGAGAGAGAGAGGACGATCAAGAGAAGAGAGAGGGCGAGCAAGAGAAGAGAGAGAGAAGAGAGAGAGGGCGATCAAGAGAAGAGAGAGAGGGTGATAGAAGAGGAGAGAGAGAGGACGATCAAGAGAAGAGAGAGGGCGAGCAAGAGAAGAGAGATAGAAGAGTGAGAGGGTGATCAAGAGAAGAGAGAGAGGGCGATCAAGAGGAGAGAGAGAGGGCGATCAAGAGAAGAGAGAGGGTGATCAAGAGAAGAGAGAGAGGGGCGAGCAAGAGAAGAGAGAGAGAAGAGAGAGAGAAGAGTGAGAGGGTGATCAAGAGAAGAGAGAGAGGGCGATCAAGAGGAGAGAGAGAGGGCGATCAAGAGAAGAGAGAGGGCGATCAAGAGGAGAGAGAGAGAGGGCGATCAAGAGAAGAGAGAGGGTGATCAAGAGAAGAGAGAGAGGGCGAGCAAGAGAAGAGAGAGAGAGAGAGAGAGAGAAGAGAGAGAGGGCGATCAAGAGAAGAGAGAGGGTGATCAAGAGAAGAGAGAGAGGGCGAGCAAGAGAAGAGAGAGAGAAGAGAGAGAGAAGAGAGAGAGGGCGATCAAGAGAAGAGAGAGAGGGCGATAGAAGATTGAGAGGGTGATCAAGAGAAGATTGAGAGGGCGATCAAGAGAAGAGAGAGAGGGCAATAGAAGATTGAGAGGGTGATCAAGAGAAGAGAGAGGGCGATCAAGAGAAGAGAGAGAGGGCGATCAAGAGGAGAGAGAGAGGGCGATCGAGAGAAGAGAGAGGGTGATAGAAGATTGAGAGGGTGATCAAGAGAAGAGAGAGGGTGATCAAGAGAAGAGAGAGAGTAATGTAACCTCCTAATGTAATGTATAACTCCTATGAAAATGTTCAAAAAGTGCTCAAACTTCCCATGTGTGCTAACAGTCCAGCCGTGAAGACATCTACGGGACAGTTTTGAGATTTCTTCAAATGCCGTTGCCATGGCAACACAATGCTCACCATGAAACACGGTTTTCTCATAACTTCAGTGAAAATGCTTGAAATGGCCCAAAACTTCACAGGTTTGGTAACGATGCAGCCATCAACACATCTAAGCGTATTATGGGGTGTCATCAAATGCCGTTGCCATGGCGACAGATAATTCACCATCAAGTTAGTTCAAAAGTTTGCAGTTCAAATATTCTGCTGCTTTCCCAAGCCTTTTTACTTTCTTTTCTCATCTTAATGCAAATTCATTCACTACTACTTACATCTGATATTTAACTCCTTCAGCCTATTTTCAGCTGCAGAAACCATTCAACTATTACATTATTCAGCTATTTCAGGACATCAAGGCTATACATGTTTTTTTAAACCTTTTCTTTTAAATATTAAGCTTTTTCTGCATTTTTGTAGCTAAAAGCAGCTACCATTCAGCTAATAACATATTCAGCTTTTTCTGCATTTTCAGCTAAATTCAGCCACAAATGTTCACAGTTTACAGCATTCGCACGCATTTTCTAGTTGTCAGATGAAATGGCGTTAAATCTCCTGAAACATGTTGAATGGTTTTGTGGTCACCACGAGGCAATAATAACGCTGCCTTACAGACAATTCAGAGGTAAAATGTTCCCTTTTTAATGTATTTTTCTTGAGGATTTTCTTTAATTTCCACTTTGGATTTCTGGTCATATTTCACATTTCATTGATATGATGTGATATGAATAATATGACAGATTTTGTGTGTGAAAAGCTTAATTTGTAAAGTAATTAAACACATAAAAACCATAAGAATTAGATGTATTTGTGAAGTTAAAAACATGACTGACGGTGGGAGAAGGACTCAGGTCTTGTACTTGAGTAAAACCACAAATGCTATAAATTTGAATGAAATCCTAAATCAAATGAAAGAGATCATGATTTGTTTTTCACGTGGAAAAACGTAGTAGGCTATATATTATTTTCTAGCACTAACATAAAATAAAAACCTTTATTGTTTGTTTGTTTGTAGCCTTTATTTAACCAGGTGAAATCCCATTGAGATCAACGATCTATTTTTAAAGGGAGACCTGCCACACATTGGTTACACACATGTAAACAACAGAAAACAAAAAGGACATCATACAACATAATTACAGGGGTACAAATTACACCCTATTCACAATGACAGATATCTAATAACATTTAATCTATTCGCGCTTTAAAATGATGCAAGGGAACCAAAATGCTCAGTTTCAATTTGTTTCGCAGAAAGTTCCAAGCTAGAGGAGCAGCGCACATAAAAGCTTTAGTACCTAAATCAGTCCTAGCACTTGGCACATGTAATAAAAACACATCCTTCAAGGTTCTTTATTGTCAATCTGACATAGCTACAGAGTAATTATGCAGTTGAAAATCTTATGTCACAGGCTTCTCCAACAATGCAACATAATAACATAACATAATAACAATAAGAGCAAGAGCAATACAAAAATAATAATAGTTATAAAAATGAAATAAAGTTATGATGTGGAATAGTGCAGTATGAGTCTATATACAAGTTATTGGAATGATATATATATATTAGGTATTAGATACATACTACTGAGTAGCAGTTGAATGTTTGATGTTGTTTCAACAGTTCAATTGTTTAACAGTCTCACTGCCCGCGGGAAGAAACTGTCTCCGAATCTTCTTGTCCTTGCCCGGATGCTGCGGTAACGTCTGCCAGACGGCAACAGAAAGAACAGTTTGTGGCTGGGGTGATGGGGGTCTTTGATAATCCGTAGTGATTTCTTCCTGAGCCGCTGGGAGTAAAGGTCCTCCATGGATGGCAACTCCGTCCTGGTGATGTGCTGTGCAGTTTTCACCACCCTCTGTAAAGCCTTACGATCGAGGTCGGTGCAGCTGCCGTACCAGGCCGTCATGCTGCCAGTGAGGATACTCTCTATCGTGCACCTGTAGAAGTTGCAGAGTATCCTGGAATCCATTTTGAACCTCCTCAGCCTGCGGAGGAAGAAGAGCCGCTGTCGAGCTTTCTTGGTGATGGTGGTGGTGTGAAGAGACCATGTCAGGTCCTCAGTGATGTGGACCCCAAGGAACCTGAAGCTTTTGACTCTCTCCACCGTAGTCCCATTGATGGCGATGGGGGCGTGTCCCTCTCCCTGCTGCTTCCTGTAATCCACAATCAGCTCCTTTGTTTTGCTGATGTTGAGATGGAGGTTGTTCTCCTGGCACCAAGATGTCAGGTTTTCGACCTCCTCTCTGTATGCCGTCTCGTCATCGTCTGTGATCTGGCCGATGACGGTCGTGTCATCAGCAAACTTCACGATGGTGTTGGAGCTGTGTGTGGCCACGCAGTCGTGGGTGAACAGGGAGTAGAGGAGAGGGCTGAGCACGCAGCCTTGAGGGGCACCGGTGTTAAGAATCAGGGTGGAGGATGTGATGTTTCCCACCCGCACTGCCTGGGGTCTGCCCGTCAGGAAGTTCAGGATCCAGTCGCAGAGGGCGCTGTTGAGCCCGAGGTCTCTGAGCTTGATGGCCAGCTTGGAGGGCACAATGGTGTTGAATGCTGAACTGTAGTCAATGAACAGCATTCTCACATATGTGTTCCTGTTCTTCGGGTCCAGGTGTGAGAGGGCAGTGTGGAGGGTGAGGGCTATGGCGTCGTCTGTGGACCTGTTTGCTCTGTAGGCAAACTGCAGGGGGTCCAGAGATTCAGGGAGGGAGGAGGTGATGAATAATTTGACTAACCGCTCAAAGCACTTCATTATGATGGAGGTGAGTGCTACTGGGCGGTAGTCGTTGGGGCAGGTGATGATTGTCTTTTTGGGGACAGGAATGATGGTGGAGTGTTTAAGACATGTGGGGACTACAGACTGCAGCAGGGACCTGTTGAAGATGTCTGTGAACACCTCTGCCAGCTGAACTGCACACACCCTGAGAACACGGCCAGGGATGCCATCAGGTCCAGGAGCCTTGTGTGGGTTAACCCTTTTAAAGGATTTACACACATCTGCCCTATTTAAAACAAAAGGGCAGTGTAGCTCCTGGTCCCTCTGTACCTCCACAGCCTGGCTGCTCTCAAAGCGTGCAAAAAAACTATTTAGCTCATCTGGGAGAGATGCGCACGCAGACACTCCCGCAGCACCCCCCGCTGCTCCTTTGTAGTCAGTCATTGTCCTTAGTCCCGCCCACATATTCCTAGTGTTACAGCCTTTGAAGTCAGATTCCACCTTCTCTTTGTACTGTCTCTTTGCATTTTTTATTGCTCTCCGGAGATCATACCTAGACTTCCTGTACTCCTCCAAATCTCCCGCTGTGTGCGCGAGAGTGCGCGCTTTCAGTTTGCCGCGCACCTCACCGTTTACCCAGGGCTTTTGATTTGGGAATGTCCGTACAGAAACCTTCGGTACCACGTCATCGATGCATTTCCCAATGTAGCAGATGACAGTGTCCGTGTGTGTGTTGATGTTATTGTCCTCAAACACACTCCAATCCGTAGATGCAAAGCAATCCTGCAGTGCTGAATCTGACTCCTCGCTCCATCGTTGTACTGTCCTTGTTATCGGTCTGTCCCTTTTAAGTTTCTGCTTGTAAGCAGGCAACAACAGTAGTGAGATATGGTCTGATTTGCCGAAGGGAGGGCGAGGGAGAGCCTTATATCCATTCCGGAAAGGGGAATAAACATGGTCCAGTATGTTTCCCCCGCGCGTCGGGAAGTTGATGTGTTGGTAATATTTTGGCAAAACCTTCTTCATGTTGGCGGTGTTGAAATCTCCGGCCACAACGAACGCCGCATCTGGCCGTGAAGTCTCGGTTTTATCAATAAACCCAAACAGCTGATCGAGTGCCGTGTTGTTGTCGGCGAGTGGCTGCGGCGGGATATACACTGCTGTTATCACAACAGATGTGAATTCCCTCGGCAGATGGAAGGCCCGACATGAGATCATGAGGTGCTCTAGCTGTGCGGAACAGTCCGATGAAATAATCTTCACATCTGAGCACCAGTTGTTGTTAGTCATTACACACACACCGCCTCCCTTACTTTTCCCCGAGTTTGCAGTCCGGTCCTGACGAAAAATAGAGAATCCGTCAGGGACAATAGCGGAGTCCGGGATAGCGGGGTTGAGCCAAGTCTCAGTGAGAATTAACACGTTACAGTTCTTAATGTCCCGTTGAAAAGCAATCCGGCTTCTGAGTTCATCTAGCTTATTTTCAATGGATTGAACATTAGCCAGAAGAATACTCGGAAGAGGGGGCCGATTCTCACGTTTTCTTAGTCTGACCAGCAACCCGGCCCGGCATCCTCGCTTTGTCTTCTTCTTGCGTCTCTCAGGTAGAACAGCAACAGGTAGCCATGGTGAATCTCCATTGTCTGTCGGAGGGTTAATATTGTCCACGAAGTTTCGCAATTGGAGAAGTTCCTCTCTGCTATATTGTATGGCAGAGTAGGTGCGGTCGGCTAGCATGTTGCGAACCATGTTAAAAGTAAAACGGCAAAAGTAAAAGAAATATGTACAAAATACGAAAATGGGCAAAGTTGGAGAGGAGCACGAAGACGATGCGGCCATCTTCACCGGCGCATCATTAGCATTAGCATTAGCATTAGCATTAGCACCTGGGATCTCAGGCAATAGCTACTTGCCACTCTCTGTGAAATCAGTGAGCAGATATAAGGTGGTAGTTTACCCAGCATGGCTTTGTATATAAAAATGTGCCAGTGACACACTGGGTGTTTCTCAATGTAGAGTACGCTTGCTTGGTAGCACATGTCTGCCAAGCATCTTGCTTCAGAAGCGAGTCAAGAATACTTCCTGACATTCGGAAAACAAAGAGTGGAACAGGCTAGCAAGTGTGCAGGTGTGCGTCATATGAGAGGCCCCGCCTCTTACATCTTCCGCCACAGATTTGGGGAAATTGGTCCGTGCGCAAAGCATTGTGGGGATTTTAAGACCGCGAAGTCTACACATGTGCAGCCTCGATATTTCTCCAAACGGAGTACGCCGGGCTCGGTAGATTTCCAAGTATGCTGGAGATTGGAACAGTACTTCGGCGGCACTCGATGACGTAGCATGCTTGAAATAGTGGCTCTGAAGCAGCTTTACTCGCGATTGAGAAACACCCTGAGTCTCCGTACAGTTAGTGAAGGCAGACCTGCCCTGGCATACAGGGTACAGTGATGAGTAAGTGCTTTAGTTAGTAACATCAACACTGTGATAGGCAGCATCTAACTTGAGCAGGCAATGAGCAGGTGCATTCATATAGATCAGATCACCATAGTCCAGCACAGGTCAAAAGGTCACAGAGCCTCTTCCTGGCCTCAAGCGAGAAACAGGACTTGTTTCTGAAAAAGAAACCTCTTATTAAACCTTTATGATGTACGACACAAATAAAGATCCTCCAGTTCTTCATCTTATTCTCTTTATTTGGAAAAGGCACAATGCACATTATAAATATTCAAACACATGTACATGTAGTGTCGAGATGAAATTACACAAACGCACGTACAATTCAGTACAAATATAAATACTTTAAAGGACAATTACTAAATTTAAAAGGCCTTTAAAGTTGAATTTATCTTGTTAACTTATCTGCAGTTAAAAAATAAAACATGAAAATGAAGATAAGCAACAGACATGTAGAAAAGTATAAATATAAATGATGTAACACGTAGAAAAGGCACTTTTTTTAGGGTTTTTTGTAAACTTTCAACATGTTTGACTGTGATAACACACCCGAAATAGATGCAGATAAATACAAATAAACTGAAACATTATTACATTCACGTGCTCACGTAGTAATCTGCTTTTCAGGGCATTTTGTTCAACGTGTGTTCCTTTGCTCACACAGTACACATTTGCATTTCAATGACAAACAAATAAATAAACACATGTTCAGGATCATCAAAAAAACACTTTTTTTTTTTTGATTCAGGGCTTATTTGCAATACTCAAACAGCCAATACTTTTTATAATAAATATCCCACACTTGTTGAGGAGTGGAGAGAAAATAAATTACTTTCAGTCACACGAAAAACCACAGAGTAAAAGCTGTGATTTAGCAGTGTGTGTGTGTGTGTGTGTGTGTGGTGAAACAGGCGTGTAAATAAGTCTGATTTCACACCGTACAGTAACACACACACTGAGGATGTGTTTCTTCTTTTTCTGGATTATTCCTCCAAACGTTATATGAGCGTTCTTTGAGGTGCAAATCGGGCGGGATGCAAAAAGATCTCAAAACACCGCCATAAGACTCTGGACTTTTTCCTCAAAATTCTTAATGTTTTACCCTCAACATTTTTACATTTTTTACCCTCAAAATTCTTACATTTCTTTCCTCAAAAAGTCTTATTGTAATCCCTAAAAAGTCGTTAAAAAAAATTGAAATTCTCAAACATTCTTAATTTTTCCTCATAATACTTATTTTCCATCAAAATTCTGACTTGTTTTTTGATCAAAGTTCTGACTTTTTCCACAAAATTCTGACTTTTCCCACAAAATTCTGACTTTTCCCACAAAATGCTGACTTTCTTCAAAATTCTGACTTGTTTTTTTATCACAAATTCTGACTTGTTTTTTCATCAAAATTCTGACTTGTTTTTCATCAAAATTCTGACTTGTTTTTCATCAAAATTCTGACTTGTTTTTTCATCAAATGTCCAACTTTTTCCCCTCAAAGTTCTCAGTTATTTCCCTCTAAACTCTGACAGGTGTAATGACCGTATTGAAGAGCTTTGTCCTTGATATTCTCCGCCGTTCTCCTCTGGTTTAGATCCAATAAGGCTCGCAGAAGGTCGTTCAACGAGGCGTCTCGGCCCTTCATCTCCAACCAGATGTTCAGCAGCACGTAGATCTTATCCTCGTGCAGGTGCTCTTTGCTTTTTATGTCGTTGTCGGAAACGTCCAAGTGACGGAAGAATCTGCTGTGGAAGGCGAAGTCGAGCTCATCGAAAAACTGGAAGCATTTCCTCAGAGAGTCGTCACCTGCAAACAAAGAGAAAGGATATTGAGACCTTTTGTGCATGTGAAATGTACTTTAAAACGTTTTGTCCAACGTGTGTAGGTCGCTGGTTACGATAAACCGCCTCGAAGAGTTTGATTGAGTTATCAGGTGAGGAAAGGAGTTATCAGGTGAGGAAAGGAGTTATCAGGTGAGGAAAGGAGTTATCAGGTGAGGAAAGGAGTTATCAGGTGAGGAAAGGAGTCATCAGGTAAGGAAAGGAGTTATCAGGTGAGGAAAGGAGTCATCAGGTGAGGAAAGGAGTCATCAGGTGAGGAAAGGAGTTATCAGGTGAGGAAAGGAGTTATCAGGTGAGGAAAGGAGTTATCAGGTGAGGAAAGGAGTTATCAGGTGAGGAAAGGAGTCATCAGGTAAGGAAAGGAGTCATCAGGTGAGGAAAGGAGTCATCAGGTGAGGAAAGGAGTCATCAGGTGAGGAAAGGAGTTATCAGGTGAGGAAAAGAGTTATCAGGTGAGGAAAGGAGTTATCAGGTGAGGAAAGGAGTTATCAGGTGAGGAAAGGAGTTATCAGGTGAGGAAAGGAGTTATCAGGTGAGGAAAGGAGTCATCCGGTGAGGAAAGGAGTTATCAGGTGAGGAAAGGAGTTATCAGGTGAGGAAAGGAGTTATCAGGTGAGGAAAGGAGTCATCCGGTGAGGAAAGGAGTTATCAGGTGAGGAAAGGAGGTGAGGAAAGGAGTCATCAGGTGAGGAAAGGAGTTATCAGGTGAGGAAAGGAGGTGAGGAAAGGAGTTATCAGGTGAGGAAAGGAGTTATCAGGTGAGGAAAGGAGTCATCAGGTGAGGAAAGGAGTCATCAGGTGAGGAAAGGAGTTATCAGGTGAGGAAAGGAGTTATCAGGTGAGGAAAGGAGTTATCAGGTGAGGAAAGGAGTTATCAGGTGAGGAAAGGAGTCATCAGGTGAGGAAAGGAGTTATCAGGTGAGGAAAGGAGTCATCAGGTGAGGAAAGGAGTCATCAGGTGAGGAAAGGAGTTATCAGGTGAGGAAAGGAGGAAAGGAGTTATCAGGTGAGGAAAGGAGTCATCAGGTGAGGAAAGGAGATGTAAACAAAAAACAAAAAACGATATACCAGTGTGATGTTCGTCATGTGTTTCTGAGTAGAAGAAGAAGTGTAATGATTTAGCAAAGGGAATACAAACACCTTACCATTATTAGGAACCAGCTTGGGAAAGGACTCTTCTTCCTTAAAGACAAAAAGAGAGAAATTATTAAATGCAAACATGTTTTTCAGGTTTGAATGGAAACGAAGTCAGGACAACATCTTTTTTTGTTAATGCTTAACCGCCACAATAACAACATGACTCATCACCTTCCCACTAATACAACTGTGACGCAGGAGCATGCGTCACACTGAGAATATTTCACAATACTTCATTCAGTCAACCAGCAGCGAGTGAATATCTAAAAGAGAACGACCGCCTCGCTGCACATTGTCCCTCTTACTATACAGCCACACAATAAACACACCAACGACTTGACTCTCAATATTCATTACTCTGCAGTGACGAGTCCTAAAACCAGGAAGTGAGTCAGCATTTCTCCACTTCCTGTTCCCTGGTCTCAGAGCCAACGGGATCTCTCCATAGGATGTTGGAAAATAATATATAGGTCTGTGGTCGAGACACATTGAAGAGACGGATCACGTTTTGTTCTAGGACATTAAATCCATCAGCAGTGACCACACTGGTGATTTCTGAAGAGTTGACGTGTCTGAAAAACGATGGTTGTTACCGAGTGGCTGAATAGGACTACAGAAGTCGTGGAGGACGTTGTACGTCATTACGCCGAACACGTAAACACTCCTCTAAGTTAGTCTGCCCTGTTCTGCTTGAAAGCAAGTCCCTGCCTCCTGCAGACTGTTCAAACAAACGCTTCAACTCGTACCATTTAGAATCTGTATGTTTGAATATGGATCTGAAGTTGGCGTGACGTTGAAGTCGTGCTGCTGGACTCGCCTGTAGTTCCTTTATAGCATCACGTTAGCATTTTGCTTCTGGCCATTATATTTATGATTCGAAGATTATAAAAGTAGGGTAGACATGTGGAGATTATCCGGCTGAACAAAACGTGCATTTATCAAACAGGTTCGTTTTCCACAGACCTTATTTACAGCTATTTTCCTAAATCCTCTGGAGAAATCTCATTGCTTTTTTGTCGAGGGAACCAGCAGCTTCCTGCAGGCTCGAACTACAGAAATACGTCATCCCTGCACCTCTCTATTAACCTCTGAAATGTCCAAATTGACCAATCAGAATAGAGTATTCAACTAAGCCATGTAATAACAACTATTTATACTCGAGACAGGAAACGTCTTCCCTGTATTTCAATACTTTGAGTACATGGAGTTTGACTGCTGTCCTTTTCACTTTGGAAAGGAAGCTAGGGAGGACATAAGGAAGCTAGCAGGTGAGTAGGGAGGACATAAGGAAGCTAGCAGGTGAGTAGGGAGGAATAAGGAAGCTATCAGGTGAGTAGGGAGGTCATAAGGAAGCTAGGGAGGACATAAGGAAGCTAGCAGGTGAGTAGGGAGGACATAAGGAAGCTAGCAGGTGAGTAGGGAGGACATAAGGAAGCTAGGGAGGACATAAGGAAGCTAGCAGGTGAGTAGGGAGGACATAAGGAAGCTAGCAGGTGAGTAGGGAGGACATAAGGAAGCTAGGGAGGACATAAGGAAGCTAGCAGATGAGTAGGAAGTCACACTGATAAGGGAAGAAGCTAGGGAACACGCAGGTAGAAGAGATAACAATAAGGGAGTTATCAGGTGAGGAAACGAGGACACAAGGAAGTTATCAGGTGAGGAAAGGAGTTATCAGGTGAGGAAAGGAGTTATCAGGTGAGGAAAGGAGGACATAAGGGAGTTATCAGGTGAGGAAAGGAGGACATAAGGGAGTTATCAGGTGAGGAAAGGAGTTATCAGGTGAGGAAAGGAGGACATAAGGGAGTTATCAGGTGAGGAAAGGAGGACATAAGGGAGTTATCAGGTGAGGAAAGGAGTTATCAGGTGAGGAAAGGAGTCATCAGGTGAGGAAAGGAGTTATCAGGTGAGGAAAGGAGTTATCAGGTGAGGAAAGGAGGACATAAGGGAGTTATCAGGTGAGGAAAGGAGTCATCAGGTGAGGAAAGGAGTCATCAGGTGAGGAAAGGAGTTATCAGGTGAGGAAAGGAGTTATCAGGTGAGGAAAGGAGCTGCTGCTCTCACCCTCATGCTGGACTTCTTGCGGGCCGGGCGGCTGCTGGGAGGCGGGGGGTTAGCGGGGGGGAGAGCAGTCAGGCTGAGCTGAGAGTTAGTGGTGGAGCTGCTCAGGCTCTCACACAGGACTCTACGCTCCTCCTCCTCCTCCCTGCAGGACCTGGATCTCACCAGCAGGGGGCGGTCTCCATTACTGCGACCATCAGAGGAGCTGACGCTGAAAAGCTGCAGGAGATAATATATCACTGTTAGATTAATAAGGGTCTGGGGCCAAGTCTTAGTTCAGTCAAAGGGTCTGGGGCCAAGTCTTAGTTCAGTCAAAGGGTCTGGGGCCAAGTCTTAGTTCAGTCAAAGGGTCTGGGGCCAAGTCTTAGTTCAGTCAAAGGGTCTGGGGCCAAGTCTTAGTTCAGTCAAAGGGTCTGGGGCCAAGACTTAGTTCAGTCAAAGGGTCTGGGGCCAAGTCTTAGTTCAGTCAAAGGGTCTGGGGCCAAGTCTTAGTTCAGTCAAAGAATAGTTCCTATTTTAGTTAAAGGTCTCCTATTATACTATTCTTAGGCATATAGGTCTCAACAAGTAAATAATTGATGAATACTCATTGTACGTGGTGATAAGAGACTCACCTGTCCAGCTTTCAGCCCGTCAGGTGCACTGCTCTGAGACTCTGCAGAAAGAAAGAGAGGAAAAAGATTACGCAACTTTAAAGAATTCCCCTGAGTCTAAACGCAGATATCTGCCAGCAGGGAGGTGTGACGTGAATTTCCCCACAGGATGAATCAACAGTTTTCAAAAGCCAAAAAGACACCAGAGACAACTTTGGATATTGTTACTACGCAAGGAAAAGTACTTGAAGTGGTTGTCTGTTATAAATACCTTGGTATCTGGATGATTGTCTCTCTTTTAAACCTCAGGTCAATAGTCTGCTTAGAAAGCTGAGGGGGAAGCTAGGTTTCTTTTTCAGAAACAAGTCCTGTTTCTCACTTGAGGCCAGGAAAAGGCTCTGTGACCTTTTGACCTGTGCTGGACTATGGTGATCTGATCTATATGAATGCACCTGCCCATTGCCTGGAAAAACAACACCACCGCACTAGCGAGGAAAGCCCAGCAGCGCCTGTACTTCATCCGGAAGCTCAAGCGAGCCGGAGCATCACCCCCCATCATGCTGTCTTTTTACCGAGGCGCCACAGAGAGCATCCTCAGCAGCTGCATCACGCTGTGGTTCGGAAGCTGCACCGCCTCCGAGGGGAGCATGCCCCACACCCCCCGTCAAATTGTCCCACCCACATTGAGGATGCTTCCTACGCCCATGGTTCTAAGCTTATGTTAGCTCTTCCAGTTTAGCATTAGCAGCATGTAAACTATTCGATATATTAGAGGACTTTCACAGCTAAAGGGATCAGATGGTTTTACAGCATCCATCCTCTGTTAGCGACTGCAGGATCAAATCTCGTTAAAGGACATTTTCAATATCTCTGTAGTGTCTCAGTTGTTTATAATCACTCTCACTGCCAGAAGGGTAGACACAGTGTTGATATTTATTTAAAAAAATGAACCAAGAGACCAGATTAAAGCAAGCTGTCAGTGTGCTAGTTAGCTAGCTAGCAAACATTAGCTATTAGCTATCGATCTAGGAAATGTAAAACAACTAACTAGCTAGTCACTGTAAGTTTTTCACTTAACAAACCAGCTAAATTCAACTATCTAACTCACTTGTTTGCTAGCTAATGTTAGCTATCTATCTAACAAGTTAGCCAAGGAATGTTACCTAATTAACTAGCTAGCGTACTAGCTATTTACTTAACAAGCTAGCAAGAGTAGGCTATCTACCTAACATCTTAGCTAGCTTACTTTAGCTATTTACTTAACAAGATAGGTAAGGAATGTTAACTAATTCACTTTAGCTATTTACCTAACAAGCTAGCTAGAGTAAGCTATCTACCCAACTTCTTAGCTAATGTTAGCTACCTATTGCCAAATAAGCAGCTCTCATACTTTCAATTATTATTATTATTATTATTTATTACACAATGGTTAAACTTACAATGCAGTCCTGTGTGTATCTTTCTGGCACCGAGAGTAATTATAAAAAACATTGTTGAGATGCTTTTTGTCTCACAAAACCAGCAGCCCCGATTCACATATTGGGAATCTGAATGGTGAGTGTCTGGCCTGAAAAACGATTTAACCTTAAAAATAGTTGATTAAAAAGCTTAAAATCTGTTTCTTTGGCTAGTATGGGTTGATAAAGCTGGCAACACTATGCAAAGTAATACAGCTAATGCTTAAAATCGGTAGTTGGAACACAGAATATCCATACACCTAAATCAGGCATAGAATAAGGTACGTCAGCTTTGAAACCTGATATTTGTGCCGGATCGTGTGGACTTTCCCAAACTGAACTGAACAACATCTGCACACGTCACTGACAACAGCAGTTCAGTTTACATTTCTTAGTCTGAATGATGATGACAGATCGGGTTTTAGACCTGACGTGTCATCATCATCTGTTAAACACTGTAAAACTCTTGCCATGTATATTTGTCTAATTTCGAGTCAGAATATGTCTTAACACTTGATATAACACCTGATAACTTAAGAAGTAATTGTAGGAGCCATGTCTGTGTATTGTTGGCATGTCAGTATATTTTGTGTTTGTACAACTATCGCAATAAACATCAAACAAACTGCATTCAACGAGCGGAAAATAATCAGTTTTGTGTCTCCGTATTGATCACTCCAAACCTCATCTGTGTGATAATGGAAAATCAAAACTAACATCTGAACACGGAAAACCTTTGAGCATTTCTGCCGTATTTTATAACACAACATTTCCTGATTCTTGTTAAATATAGTTCAATTAATGAGTTTTAGCAGCTAATTACAAGATCTGATTTATCTAAATATCCCTTCTTATTTCAAGAGATCTTACCAAGCTAATTTTCACTTGTTCTATTGGCTAATTTCTTAACTTATTACAAGAAAAAACACATTTTTTTACTATTATTTTACTTGATTTTGAAGCAGAATTGTTTCCAGTGCAGATGTGTGACCATCAGCTCTGATGATTAATGTCGTAGTTGTCAAAGTAGGGCTGTGCGATTATGGCAAAAATCCTAATCACGATTATTTTGGTCAATAATTGATATCACGATTATTAAAAACGATTATCCATTTACTTTGAAAACATCCATTTATTGAAACAAAAATGTGAACAGTATGTTTTTAAGAGTTGATTACCCTGAACTTTAAGTATAATTCAACTGAAAAACCCAAAAAAAAAAAAAAATAATAACTACATTTTTTTTTTTTTTATAAAAAAATAATAATCGTTTTATTTTGATTACGTTGTTTTTGTAATCGTTGCAAGCCAAAATCGTAATCGAGATTAAAATAAGATTAATTGCACAGCCCTAGTTCAAAGTATTCTGGTTGAACTGGTTTCTGTGCCAACGCTTCTGCAATGACACACGTCATGAATCACAGCTCATCACTCCTCAATATGTTTTTATGGGAAACACCCTGTGAACAAACAATCAGTCTTGCAGGTAAAATAACGTGTGGACAATCAAAAGCTCCATCTAGAACTTTCTCTGAATGCCTTTCTATTGGTTTAGCTAAACTACACTATGAGGTTGCGTGGCACATGCTTTTAAGCTTCACTCATGCGTGTCAAACGCTAGTAAGAAGCTAAGGCTTGATGAAAACTGTAAATATAGACTTTGTTCAACTAATGTATGAAGCTCACATTTCAGCAGAAGAAGTTTAAGCAATAAGTACTTTAGAGTTTCCCATAAGCGACCAAAGAAACAGTTCAAACTGTTAAAGCTCACCTATCATGCTATTTTTAGACAATAGCATAGGTCTCAGATATATACAAATATATAAAAAACATGTCTATGAAGTGTTTTGCTCAAAATACCAAACAGATCACCCATTCTAGCCATGCCTCATATACCTCTATTTCACTTCCTGTTTCAAAAGTGCTGATTTGGGTATAAAGCTTTTAAAAAATTGATAACAAATAAAAAAGAGGGGTCTGAGCTCATGCGGGACCCGGCAGCTACTGTCTAAACTAAATACTGCCGTGATGAAACTCCATATCATGGATTATCAAGGATTATCTCTGAAACAGTATGGAGCTCAAAGGCTTTCTCTCTTGCCGGTTATACCACAAGGTGAGTTCCTTTTTATTTCCTGCTTCTTCACACACATGCTCTCCAGTACAGGTTAGCTCTGAGTGTTAGCGATGCTAATGTAAACACCGACCATATTACGTCCAAAACAGTCGGGCATTGTTTCTGATAGCAATGTTTCTGATAGTGCTGTGGGTCCGCCGCCGATATGACGTCATATCGGACGCAAATCTGGATCAGCTCCGTTGTTCCCCCGTTTTTAGAGATTTGGGTACGGAGGAAAAGAGAGAGGGTTTTATTTTCTGACGCTGCGCGAGTTCCCCGACACACCGGGGACACATCTTTATGTGGAGAAGACATTTTGCATGATAGGTCCCCTTTAATATCAATCACCTATGAAATTCTGCGTTTATATAGTGAATATTTATACATTGTCGAGGGCTGTTCTGGGAAAAAAGGCACTTTATTAACTTATTTTTACTATTTTCTGACATTGTTAACACTAAAGGATGCATCAGCACTCAGAAAGTAGTATTGGTACATAAGTGTGTTTGTATTCAAGATGGCATGTCATAACCTGCTAAAAGAAATGACATTCATTAAAGTTTCTTTAGCCTTCAGAAAGCAAGCTAACCCTCCAAATTGTATTGTAAATGAAAAAAAGGCATGTTGTAACTTCCATTGCGAGGTCTTAACTTCACCTGAATTTGGTCATTATGGCAGGGCGGAAATTCAACTAAAACCTATTCTTAGAAATATTGGAATTATGAATCTAAAAGTAGCCCAAAAAACTGTGGTCACTTAGCCGTCAAACTTCGGATATTTTCAAATATTTCCGAGGCAGCATGTAGTATCCCTTCATTATTGAAATGAAGCTCAGCGCAAGTTCTTTCAGGAAGACTGGTTCCCACGCTCTCATTCACAATTCTCTCTCACTCACTCGCCCTTTCTCTCAATAAGCAAGGGCGCAACATACCCCCAGCTAAACCAATCGGTTGCGTCTCATCCCCCACAGCCAATCACAGCACACCCGGCCAACGTTTAAATCTGCTCGTTCCTCTCCCCTGACAGCATCGTTCAGGAGAATCGATGCAACCCTCCTCCACCTCCTCCACCTTCTTCAGATCCAAGGCAGGCTGGCCCAGAAGAACCCTTTAGTACTTCACCACCACCAGTGTCTAGGGGGGGGGGGGTTCTCTTTTCCAGTCGGCTTCTCCTGCCCCTTAATTCATCACAGTATGATGGGGTCTAATCTCCAAAACGTTATTGTGCATACGCAAGGGTGTAACTTTGGTTTGAGAAGTGGGGGGGACACAAAACAGGGGGTCCTCCGCAATGAAACATTTTCTCGATTTAATTCCATTTCCTGCCTTTCTACAAATATATTAGGGACTATAGTGTTAACAAATCCAAGAAAAATGTGTAGTGTATATAATGAGTGTGCACACGTATCTAGTATCCTATCCATGTGAACCTGTTTTACGACAGGAGAGAGCTCTCCCTCTCCTTATTGTTGAAACAGCTTCTAATCTCCGTTAGCTCCGGGCTAGCACCAGATGCTAACAACAACCCACGTAACTCTCTCAGTCTCTCGCTCAGTCTCTCTCTCCGTCTCTCTCTCTCTGTCTCTCTGTCTCTCTCTCTCTCTCTCTCTATATATTTGTCTGTCTCTCTCTCAAAGTCCGACAGGAAAGAGCTCTCCCTCTCCTTACTGTTGAAACAGCTACTAATCTCCGTTAGCTCCGAGCTAGCACCAAATGCTAACAACAACCCCCTCTCTCTCTCTCTCTTTCTATCTCTCTCTCACAAGATGCGCTCGTGCCACACACACACAGACGCTCCTCCTTGACGATGACCGCTTGCGTAAAAAAATAATAATAAACACATTTAAAAAGTGGGGGGGACACAAATGGGATTTTGAAAAGTGGGGGGGACATGTCCCCCCTGTCCCTAGTGGAAATTACGCCCATGTGCATACGGCAATAAATATGTTATCAACTACGAACTAAGTCTCTCCTGATTGAAATACTTTTTGACCGACCTTTTGCTCTACGACGTCTCCACATGGCAATTATTATCCCAGCTATTATCAGAGCAGCAGCCATCACCACCAGTGGCACAATCCAAGCGGCCTTTTCTGATAAAAACAAACACAAATCAAAACCATTATCATCATGTTTCATACTCCACATCTGAGTAAAATCACAGTCTGCATTTATCAGGAGACGTTTTGTGTGATTTATATGAATCTTTTTACCTGAGTCAGGGTCAGATTTGGGAGCGTTCTTCTTGCACTCGGTGTTGGTGGTGGACGTGCAGTTCCTCACCGTCTCTTCATCTGGTGCACAACTAAATAAGAAGAGAAACTCAGAGCCTTTGCAGACCATTTACATGCACTAAAACCTATAGAACTCCAGGAGAGGGAATACACCGCAAACCGCCTCTTTAAAGCATCGTACAATTGGAATAAAGAGCGTCACAAAACAGATTATTTTCCCCTCCCTTCCTCTGAATGAACCCAGGTGTGCACACACTCACCTGGAGCATCTTCTGCACACTTCACAGGCTTCATCCGGAGAACAGAACATCCCCGCTGTGCACTGACATTCAGTTTCCTGAGTGTGAGAACATCGCCGCACCACTGCCTGATCTGAGACAGAAACACCACACAGAGGTTTTATCAGCATATGCACAAAGCTAAATGTACATTAAGACTACATTAAATACGCTTTATTGCGGTGATAACTATTTATATAAACAAGTAGGTTGCCAGATGACAAACGGAGGAATGTTTATGGGTTCGATGCTCAGAGTGTTTAACAGGTCATAATCTATACTTTCTCCATTAAATTACTTCAAAAAAACGCTTTAATTGACGCTTTCTTTAATGGAGTTTCGAGCCACACACTAGGGATGACAGCCAAGTGCATACAGTAGGGGATACACATTTAATTTAGTGATCTTTATTTGTTAATTAAGCCTGAAATGGTCGATCTTAGAGCAGCTCACTGTCCTGTGTTTTGTAGAATAAGGAATTTCGCACCGGGGCTCAAACACACACAGACTTTGACAGATAAACGTGACAAAACCCCGTCAGAGACACCACGTTAAAACCCCAAATAAAAGTAGGACTTCGACGTAAAAACTAAAAGGTACAGGTTAAATAAATGCCAGTTGAATAGATGTTTAAAACACGGTCAGTAATGATTGGTGGTTACCTGAGCGACACTGCGCACACTTGAAGCACTGCTTTAGTCCGTTATCGTGCTCGGTGAACGTGCCGTCCTGACACTCCTCACACACACTCTCACCTCCTGCTGTGCTGCAGTGAGAGACAACACGCTGACCTGCACACACACACACACACACACACACACACACCTCTTTAAACACCTGTACATCTGGAGAGTTATTATTATTTATTGTGAAGTGTGAGTGTGAGTGTGAGTGAGAGAAAGTGTGTGTACATGTGTCAGTGTGTGTGTGTGTGTGAGAGTGTGAGTGTGTGTGTCTGAGAGTGTGAGTGTGTGTGTGTGTGTGTGAGAGAGAGTGTGTGTGTACATGTGTCAGTGTGAGTGTGTGTGTGTCAGTGTGTGTGTGTGTCTGAGAGTGTGTGTGTGTCTGAGAGTGTGAGTGTGTGTGTGTGTGTGTGAGAGAGAGTGTGTGTCTCACCTGCAGGACAGTTTCTACAGCAGATGTTTCCGTGTGGATACGCGTCGTCTTTGCAGGAATGAGGAAACGCTGCAGTCAGTCTCAGGAAACAGAACACCAACGGGATCTTCTGAGAAAAATATAAAATCTGTCAACTACTGTCTGTCTGTAGAGACACTGTCTCTCTCCTCTCCTCTCATCTCTCCTCTCCTCCTCCTCTCCTCCTCCTCTCCTCTCCTCTCCTCCTCTCCTCTCCTCTCCTCCCCTCATCTCCTCTCTCTCCTCTCCTCTCTCCTCTCCTCTCCTCTCTCCTCTCCTCCTCTCCTCTCATCTCATCTCTTCTCCTCTCCTCTCCTCTCCTCCTCTCCTCTCCTCCTCTCCCCTCATCTCTTCTCCTCTCATCTCTCCTCCCCCCCTCTCTACAAATGTAAAAATTCCAAATATTAAATTTCAATTATATGATTTATCTGATTTAAATAGATTGGAAACGTAATTAAATTAAAGGTCCCATGTCATGCTTTTCCGGTTATTACCCGTCCCCTTGTGTGTTATGAAGCTTCTGCATGTAAACGGTCTGCAGAGTCACAACCCCTCAAAGTGCACCCTGTAGAGAGTAAAACTCTAACACAGAGCAGACCTGTCTATGCTGCCCCAGAACGCCTCGTTGGACATTTCTCTTTCGGGAACCGCATGACGTCATGACCAATCCGCAGAGCTCACACCAGGACCTTTAGCGTTTTCAACTAACAGGGAGTCCCCATTGACTTGCATAGAGCTCCCTGGACGCTGGTAATAGACGAGTTGGGATGGTGGGGAAATGCTCTCCGCAGACCCATTCTCACAGCGTTATAAAACTTTTTCTTACTCAATATCAAGCCACACTTATTGTGTTTACTTCGGCTGTGAGTGTTTGTGTGTGCTCAGGATGAGTTTGGCTGTGTCTCTCTGTATCGCCGACCCGGAAACCACACCAGTAAGCCAGATCATTGAGCAGCGAGCCTCGCAACGTCCCGACCAATCAGAGCACACTGAGCTCACAGGGAGGGGGGGGGGGGCAGGAGCTCCAACAAGCCTAGACCTCAACAATGGAATTATGATCAGTAGAAATGGCCATGACATGGGACCTTTAACATCGTAATTTCTTCATTAAATAAATTGCAGCTCGATAGTCCTTCAGTTTTATGATCTGTTTTTAGGACATTTAAATATGTTGACAATCATTTTTCAGTGGATTCACTTTTCAATTAATGATCTAGAATACGATCTTGTATGCGGGCGTCATGTCGATATATCTTATAAACAAGATCAGAGACACAGAGACTCAGACTATAACTTTCTTGAAAAACACCTGATAATTACTTGATAGTTTTTCTCCCCATGACTGCATGGAGCTCAGCGCGAGTTCAACCAGGAAGACCGTCTTTCCTCATTCATTCACTATTTCTATGTCACTACTCTCTCTCCTCTCAATCAGTGATCGGGGGCGTCACTCCCCAGCTTAACCAATCAACTCGCACTATTCTCACAAGCCTATCATAGCACTCTGCTAACCCTTTTAAATCTGCTCCCCCCTCTGACAGCTGTCATTTCAGGTGACTCGACGCAACCCTCCTCTACCCCTTTTCACCTCCTGTCCCTCTGAATCCAGGGTCAAGCTAAGCCCCTCCCCTTCAGACCTACCCCAACTATCCATTCACCACCACCAGGGTCAAGCTAAGCCCCTCCCCTTCAGACCGACCCCAACTATCCATTCACCACCACCAGGGTCAAGCTAAGCCACTCCCCTTCAGACCGACCCCAACCATCCATTCACCACCAGGGTCAAGCTAAGCCACTCCCCTTCAGACCGACCCCAACCATCCATCCACCACCACCAGGGTCAAGCTAAGCCACTCCCCTTCAGACCGACCCCAACTATCCATTCACCACCACCAGGGTCAAGCTAAGCCACTCCCCTTCAGACCGACCCCAAGCATCCATTCACCACCACCAGGGTCGAGCTAAGCCACTCTCCTTCAGACCGACCCCTACTATCCATTCACCACCACCAGGGTCAAGCTAAGCCACTCCCCTTCAGACCGACCCTAACCATCCATTCACCACCAGGGTCAAGCTAAGCCACTCCCCTTCAGACCGACCCCAACCATCCATTCACCACCAGGGTCAAGCTAAGCCACTCCCCTTCAGACCGACCCCAACCATCCATCCACCACCACCAGGGTCAAGCTAAGCCACTCCCCTTCAGACCGACCCCAACTATCCATTCACCACCACCAGGGTCAAGCTAAGCCACTCCCCTTCAGACCGACCCCCACCATCCATTCACCACCACCAGGGTCAAGCTAAGCCACTCCCCTTCAGACCGACCCCAACTATCCATTCACCACCACCAGGGTCAAGCTAAGCCCCTCCCCTTCAGACCGACCCCAACTATCCATTCACCACCAGGGTCAAGCTAAGCCCCTCCCCTTCAGACCGACCCCAACTATCCATTCACCACCACCAGGGTCAAGCTAAGCCCCTCCCCTTCAGACCGACCCCAACTATCCATTCACCACCAGGGTCAAGCTAAGCCCCTCCCCTTCAGACCGACCCCAACTATCCATTCACCACCACCAGGGTCTAGACCCCGGGGGGTTTCATCGGATCGGTTCTCCCCTCCCGAATGATACTCCTGCACAACGGGGCCTAATCGCCAAAACTCCATCACATTCATTTGTGTATTCCTGGCAATAAATATGTGTTCTTATCAACACCGTCTCTCCTGATTGAAATTTCAATATCTCACATGTGTCTGAAGTCCTTTTCTAAAACCCATCAGTTCACAGGAGACCAGTTGTTTACAGAGTAAGAGCTGCTACTCCGAAAGTGAGGAGAAAACGATGAGTCATGTTTTATGAGGATGACGCAACACTTGCTTGGACTCTGTGACTTTAGATGAGTTCATAAATAAGAGCAGAGGTCTGAGGGGAGTTCCTTTCATCCTTTAAGCAAACACACATCACAGTAATGTGGACATCTGCTGAAAATGCAATATTAAATATCATGTACTTTTACTTATATATATATATAATATAATATTTGTATATATTTTGTTATTATTTAACACATATTTTTCTATAACTTCTTGTGTATTTATAAATATTATTTTTTACTTTTCATGTATATTTAAAATATTTGTATTGTACTTTTAGTGCAAAAGTAGAAATAAAATGTGGTACTTGAGTAAAAGTAGAAGTACTCAGGTCTTGTACTTGAGTAAAAGTAGAAGTACTCAGATCTTGTACTTGAGTAAAATTAGAAGTACTCAGGTCTTGTACTTCAGTAAAAGTAGAAGTACTCAGATCTTGTACTTAGTAAAAGTAGAAGTACTCAGATCTTGTACTTGAGTAAAATTAGAAGTACTCAGGTCTTGTACTTCAGTAAAAGTAGAAGTACTCAGATCTTGTACTTGAGTAAAAGTAGAAGTACTCATGTCTTGTACTTCAGTAAAAGTAGAAGTACTCAGATCTTGTACTTGAGTAAAAGTAGAAGTACTCAGATCTTGTACTTGAGTAAAAGTAGAAGTACTCAGATCATGTACTTGAGTAAAAGTAGAAGTACCAGAGTGTAGGAATACTCTGTTACAGTAAAAGTCCTGCATTCAAAATGTTCCTCAAGTGAAAGTATAAAAGTATTCTCATCAAAATATAGTGAAAGTAGCGACAGTAAAAGTAGTCATTGTGCAGATTGGTCCATTTCAGAATAATATATATGATATGTTTTATAATGATTGATCATGAAAGTGTTCTCAAAGCTGGTAAAGGTGCAGCTAGTTTGAATGACTTTGTATACTGCAGGGTAGCTTGTGGATTTACTCCAGGTGGAACTAAAGTCTGATTTAACACTTGATTATATTTCACATCATTCATCCACATCTGTAAAGTAACTAAAGGTATTAAATACATGTAGTGGAGTAAAAGTACACAGTAGCATCAAATGGAAATACTCAATACTTGTCCTTAAGTATAGTACTTGAGTAAATGTACTTAGTTACTTCCCACCTCTGGAAATGACCAAATAAGGAAGTAAGGAATCCCTGCTGCACACACCCTGCCCTGCCTTTCTAAACAAACAGAGAGAAGTCACATGGCCTCACCTCACTCAGGAGGAAAGGTGCCAAACAAATCACATGCTAGGTGAAGTATTAACGAGTGAAGCTGATTCATAAAGCAAAGAATCAAAGAGACATTAGTAACAAATCATAAAAACAACGTCACCTCAAGGTGCTCGACAATTCAACGAGATTTAAGAATCATCTACAAAACATTATAAATTAAAACAGGACAGTCAGTAAGGATTAAGGCTTTTCTTATAAACCACAGAGTGATGCAGAGGACCCAACATGACCCATAAGATGCAGAGAAAGTCACGTTAGCTAAAGTTTAAAAGTAATAAAGCTGATTATATAGTGCAGAATGTATCTAAAATACTCGAGTCAACACTTAAAATGGAGTTTGGTGCCATACTGGGATTTTATTTTGTACTCAGATCTTGTACTTGAGTAAAAGTAGAAGTACTCAGATCTTGTACTTGAGTAAAAGTAGAAGTACTCAGGTCTTGTACTTGAGTAAAAGTAGAAGGACTCAGGTATTGTACTTGAGTAAAAGTAGAAGTACTCAGATCTTGTACTTGAGTAAAAGTAGAAGTACTCAGGTATTGTTCAATGGAGTTTGGTGGCATACTGGGATTTTATTTTGAGGTAAAAGTCACATTAAAAGTAACATTTAAAAAGAGTAAAGCGGATTAATATAACGCCGAATTTAAGACAGAGAACTTATAATTATTAAAATACACTTTAACTAAAACAGGATCTTAAATATGCAAGGTAATTTGTAAGAGCACTTTAAATTGACGCTTTCTTAAATGGAGATTGGCGCCATACTGGGATTTTATTGAGGTAAAAGTCACATTAAAGTAACATTTTAAAAGACAGAATTGCACTAATATAGCGCCGAATTGAAGAAAGACTACTTACAATCAATACAATATAGTTTACCACGGAATAAAGTATAACTACACCAGGCAATTTGTAACATAACTTTAAATTGACGCTTCCTTACATGGAGATTGGATCGACATACCAGGATTGTATTGCTATTAAGTCTCATTAAACTACACATTTAAATGAGTAAAGGGTATTTATAAAGCGCCGAATTGAAGAGATATTAGTAAATCATCATAAACCACACTTTAATAAATAATTTAACCTAAAATAATGGAGTCAATTTGTAAAAGTACTTTAAATTGACGCTTTTTTAAATGGAGTTTGGAGCGACACACCAGGCTTTTATTGAGGGAAATGTGTCACATATAAACTAACATTTTAAATTAGAATAGCTGATTTAAATAGCGCCGAATTGAAGACGGATTACTAACAGGTCATAAACTATACTTTCTCCAATAAATTACCTTTAATTGACGCTTTCTTTAATGGAGTTTCGGGCCACACACTAGGGATGACAGCCAACGCGCATAAAGTAGGGGATAAACATTTAATTTAGTGATATCTAATTGTTAATTAAGCCTGAAATGGTCGATCTTAGAGCAGCTCACTGTCCTGTGTTTTGTAGAATAAGGAATTTCGCACCTGGCCTCAAACACACACGGACTTTGACAGATAAACGTGACAAAAACCCGTCATAGACACCACGTTAAAACCCCAAATAAAAGTAGGATTTCGACGTAAAAACTAAAAGGTACAGGTTAAATAAATGCCAGTTTAATTGATGTTAAAACACCGTCACAACACGTAAAAAAAACTCCCTTGTGTGAAAGTTAACCAAGTGATCAAAACACAACCGTTGAGACATCTTTTTAAAATGTTGAGGAACCGCTTTCCTCCCAGCAGAGAAGCGCTTTAATGACTTTATGAAACTCACCAGATATAATCCGGACGGCGTCATGACTCAGTGAAAGTTTCAGGATCCACGGAGCTCGATCCAAAAAGGTGAAAGTGTGTTGTTGGAAAAACGTTCTGACAGGAGAGTGAGCGCGCCTCGGCTCTCAGGTGAGATGGCGCTGACGTAAGGCTTACGTACACATGTGGGCGGGGCCTCCTGATCATTATTTATTTATAGATCTTGTACTTGAGTAAAAGTAGAAGTACTCAGATATTGTTGTAAAAGTAGAAGTACTCAGGTCTTGTACTTGAGTAAAAGTAGAAGTTTCTCAGATCTTGTACTTGAGTAAAAGTAGAAGTATTCAGATCTTGAGTTCAAGTAGAAGTACTCAGGTTGTGTACTTGAGTAAACGTAGAAGTACTCAGATCATGTACTTGAGTAAAAGTAGAAGTACTCAGATCTTGTACTTGAGTTAAAGTAGAAGTATTCAGATCTTGAGTTCAAGTAGAAGTATTCAGATCTTGAGTTAAAGTAGAAGTACTCAGATCTTGTACTTGAGAAAAGTAGAAGTACTCACGTCTTGTACTTGAGTAAATATAAGTATTCAGATCTTGAGTTAAAGTAAAAGTACTCAGATCTTGTACCTGAGTAAAAGTAGAAGTACTCACGTCTTGTACTTGAGTAAATATAAGTACTCAGATCTTGTACTTGAGTAAAAGTAGAAGTATTCAGATCTTGAGTTCAAGTAGAAGTATTCAGATCTTGAGTTAAAGTAGAAGTATTCAGATCTTGAGTTAAAGTAGAAGTACTCAGATCTTGTACTTGAGTAAAGTAAAAGTACTCAGATCTTGTACTTGAGTAAAAGTAGAAGTACTCAGGTCTTGTACTTGAGTAAATATAAGTACTCAGATCTTGTACTTGAGTAAAGGTAGAAATACTTAGATCTTGTACTTTAGTAAAAGTAGAAGTACTCAGATCTTGTACTTGAGTAAAAGTATAGAAGTACTCAGGTCTTGTACTTGAGTAAATATAAGTACTCAGATATTGTACTTGAGTAAATGTACTTGAGTTTAGATGAGGTCTGAACATGTAACTCAATCATTCTGAACATGTAACTCAATAATGACCAATAACTTAATCAAAGTGTTTAAAAGGCCTTGCTTGTATGTTCATGTTTTCCACACGTCTCTCCTCACAGTCCAACAGCTTCTCTGTTTTTAACCTCGTTCTCTTCGGTTTGTCAGTTTATTTTATCTGAAGAGCTGTTTCTGCAGCACTCAGATATGCAGCCGACAGGAAGAGGAACATGTGTCCGTCAGAGAAGATATGATGAGGGGGAAATATGGAGTCTGTTGGTGCTAAGCTAACTTCACTGGAACAAATGCTGCTCCTAATGAAGTTCAACAATAATGACATCAAGCCGTTTTCACTTGAAATAAGTACAAAAATCTGCCAATAGAACAAGTGACAATTAGCTTGGTGAGATTTCTTGAAATAAGAAGGGATATTTAGATAAATCACATCTTATAATTAGCAGGAGAACTGTATGTGACCAGAATCAGGAGATGTTGTGTTACAAAATGATCCGCTAATACTCACAAGTTTTCTGTGTTCTGATGTTAGTTGGTGACTTTCCAATAAATATGTAAAGAAATATGTGTTTCATCTGAGATACAACTCAAAATCAGATGTTTTGACTTAACAAGATGAGGCATTGTCTAAAAACAAGAGCCTGTATCTCACTGCAGTGTTCTGAAGTGATTGAGTCTGATATCAGGTGAAGACGTATTCTGACTAGATATTAAGATACTGGGCAGGATTTAGAGTTTCAGTAGGAGCTTATTAAAAGGGCTAACCAGGCCTAAAAGAGACATGTTCACACAAAAGGACCACAAAGACTTTAGAATATATGGTATGACTGAACAGAGAATTTAAATGATGACAAAACAACAACAAAGACATGTAAAAATACATAATTTGACCACAGAAAGATTGAACAAGAGACACACAAAGACTCAGAAGTGATTACAATGAGACACTAAAAGACTACAAACCGATGTGAAGCAGCTTTACAGAAACACAGAGAGTTTGAAACAGGCAAACCAATCACAAATGGACCAAATGAACACAGATATATGCAAAATGACAAACAACAACTTGATGTTAAAAGTCGTAACATGACTACAAAGATACACAACATGACAAACGTGCTGCTGGGCTGCTGATAAGGGAGCAGGGAGGAGGGACCTTTCTCTAAGATAAGACAGGAGTTCAGCCTTCAGAGCGAACGCTTTCCGTCTCAGAGAGGTCAAGATTCAGATGAAATATAATCTTCACTCGTGCTGCTCAGAGAGGGAAGATGTGTTCAAGGGTCTCTACGATCACTCTGTTTATTTAACGTTCATCAAACACTAATGCATTGTTTTAGAGGAGAGATCTGAGTACTTCTACTTTTACCCAAGTACAAGATCTGAGTACTTCTACTTTTACTAAGTACAAGATCTGAGTACTTCTACTTTTACTCAAGAACAAGATCTGAGTACTTCTACTTTTACTCAAGAACAAGATCTGAGTACTTCTACTTTTACCCAAGCACAAGATCTGAGTACTTCTACTTTTACTCAAGCACAAGATCTGAGTACTTCTACTTTTACTCAAGAACACGATCTGAGTACTTCTACTTTTACTCAAGTACAAGATCTGAGTACTTCTACTTTTACCCAAGTACAATATCTGAGTACTTCTACTTTTACTCAAGCACAAGATCTGAGTACTTCTACTTTTACCCAAGTACAAGATCTGAGTACTTCTAATTTTACCCAAGTACAATATCTGAGTACTTCTACTTTTACCCAAGTACAAGATCTGAGTACTTCTACTTTTACCCAAGTACAATATCTGAGTACTTCTACTTTTACTCAAGCACAAGATCTGAGTACTTCTACTTTTACCCAAGTACAAGATCTGAGTACTTCTAATTTTACCCAAGCACAAGATCTGAGTACTTCTACTTTTACTCAAGTACAAGATCTGAGTACTTCTACTTTTACTCAAGCACAAGATCTGAGTACTTCTACGTTTACTCAAGCACAAGATCTGAGTACTTCTACTTTTACTCAAGAACAAGATCTGAGTACTTCTACTTTTACTCAAGTACAAGATCTGAGAACTTCTACTTTTACTCAAGTACAAGATCTGAGTACTTCTACTTTTACTGAAGTACAAGACCTGAGTACTTCTACTTTGACTAAGTACAAGATCTGACTTCTACTTTTACTGAAGAACAAGACCTGAGTACTTCTACTTTTACTGAAGAACAAGACCTGAGTACTTCTACTTTTACTCAAGTACTAGACCTGAGTACTTCTACTTTTACACAAGAACAAGACCTGAGTACTTCTACTTTTACTCAAGCACAAGATCTGAGTACTTCTACTTTTACTCAAGCACAAGATCTGAGTACTTCTACTTTTACTCAAGAACAAGATCTGAGTACTTCTACTTCTACCCAAGTACTAGATCTGAGTACTTCTACTTTTACTCAAGCACAAGATCTGAGTACTTCTACTTTTACTCAAGCACAAGATCTGAGTACTTCTACTTTTACTCAAGCACAAGATCTGAGTACTTCTACTTTTACTCAAGCACAAGATCTGAGTACTTCTACTTTTACCCAAGTACAATATCTGAGTACTTCTACTTTTACTCAAGCACAAGATCTGAGTACTTCTACTTTTACCCAAGTACAAGATCTGAGTACTTCTACTTTTACCCAAGCACAAGATCTGAGTACTTCTACTTTTACTCAAGCACAAGATCTGAGTACTTCTACTTTTACTCAAGCACAAGATCTGAGTACTTCTACTTTTACCCAAGTACTAGATCTAAGTACTTCTACTTTTACTCAAGCACAAGATCTGAGTACTTCTACTTTTACCCAAGTACTAGACCTGAGTACTTCTACTTTTACCCAAGTACTAGACCTGAGTACTTCTACTTTTACCCAAGTACTAGACCTGAGTACTTCTACTTTTACCCAAGTACTAGACCTGAGTACTTCTACTTTTACCCAAGTACTAGACCTGAGTACTTCTACTTTTACCCAAGTACTAGACCTGAGTACTTCTACTTTTACCCAAGTACTAGACCTGAGTACTTCTACTTTTACCCAAGTACTAGACCTGAGTACTTCTACTTTTACCCAAGTACTAGACCTGAGTACTTCTACTTTTACCCAAGTACTAGACCTGAGTACTTCTACTCCTCTGCTGTGTATAACATGTGAATATTAAGATGGACTGAAAAGAGAGGAATGCAGACGGAGGTGCTGTTCCCTTCTCTCCATGCATACCTGTGTCTCTCCTCCTGATCACCTGACTGTGTCTCTCCTCCTGATCACCTGACTGACCTGTGACTCATCAGCAGTGCAGTATGACCAGTATGCCAGAGGCAGAGAGGTGTGTCGACACTTTCATTAACAACGTGATTATTGAACACCTTAAAAGGACAACAATCACAGAAGAGTGGAGCGATAGTAACGGCACCACCTTATCAGTTCTAATAAAAAGAAGACCCTTGCCACTCGGGATGCCACTGATTTGGTGCCCAGCTGATTTATTGTCATTAACACCAGCTCAGGACACGTGCGTTGATTTATCATGAGATTATTTGTTGTAGTGCATCTCAGATTATTCATTTACTCCAGGTGGAACTAAAGTCTGATTTAACACTTGATTATATTTCACATCATTCATCCACATCTGTGAAGTAACTAAAGGGATTAAATACATGCAGTGGAGTAGAAGTACACCATGTACCTCTGAACTGTAGAGGAGTAGAAGTACAACGTAGAAGAACATGGAAAGTACAAGTACCTCAAAATGTTACTTAAATACTTGAGTAAATGTACTTAGTTACTTCCCACCTCTGGCAAACAGCCTAGGAAATTAATCAGAAGAAGAAATATGTACTTTAATGCAATATAAAATAGATGTTCAGAGAGTAATGTTCGGAGTTTCCCTGATCAGAGAATCGTAAAAGATGAAAACCTGTTTGATCTTTTACGATGTGAAATTCGGTAATATCAGAGAAGAACATTTCACTGAACAATGAGAGTCAGCTGACTGGGATCCAGAGCTGTGATTGGCCAACAGAAATCAGGCCAGACTCGACAAGAATCTCAACATGGCAGAAGTTGTGGACCAGAGCCCGGTTAAAACGATTATTACTTATATTTTACAATAAGTAAAGTTTCTATTGTTATTTAATGCAGCTTGGGGGCAGCAGGTTCATAGTTTCTGTACAACATGCTCTTTTTTAAATGATAAATGCCTTTTTAAATGTACAATGCCTTGTCTTTGTATGCTGCTGCAACACAAACATTTCCCAAATTGGGATCACTAAAGTACTTCTTATCTAAAATGCCACACGGCGGAGAAAGCAGAGAGAACGCGCTCCAAAGTGTGGTTACACTTTACCCGTCTCGATGTGTGTGTGTGTGTGTGCGTGTGTGCGTGTGTCTGTGTCTGTGTGTGTGTGTGTGTGCGTGTGTGTGTGTGTGTGTGTGTGTGTGTGTGTGTGTGTGTCTGTGTCTGTGTCTGTCTGTCTGTCTGTCTGTCTGTCTGTCTTTCTCTGTGTGTGTGTGTGTGTGTGTGTGTGTGTGTGTGTGTGTGTGTGTGTGTGTGTGTGTGTGTGTGTGTGTGTGGGTGTGTGTGTGTCTGTCTGTCTTTCTCTCTGTGTGTGTGTCTGTGTCTGTCTTTCTCTCTCTGTGTGTGTGTGTGTGTGTGTGTGTGTGTGTGCAGGTGTGTGTGCGTGTGTGTGTGTGTATACGTGTGTGCGTGCGTGTGCAGGTGTGTGTGCGTGTATGTATTGACTTTGAAAACATCCATTTATTGAACTTTAAAACAAATAATAATTTGAACAGTATCTTTTTAACTGTTGATTACCCTGAACATATAATTCAACTGAAAAACCAATACAAAAATAAATAAAATAAATGATACATTTAAATAAATAATATCAAAATAATAAATACCAATAAACAAGATCAACAAATATTTTGTAGCGCACTTCAACAAGCTACTAAACATATATAAATATGATAAATACAAATAAATTAGACCAAAATTAATTAGATCAAATATGTTGCAGTGCAGTCACAACCAAGCAAAGCTAAATAATAGTTTTTTTCGATTAGGTTGTTTTCGTAATTGTAGCAGGCCAAAATCGTAATTGCGATTAAAATACGATTAATTGCACAGCCCTAGTAGGGTGTACAGAGAGTGTGTGTGTACAGAGAGTGTGTGTGTGTAGGGTGTACAGAGAGTGTGTGTGTGGTCAGTGTGTGTGTACAGATAGTGTGTGTAGGGTGTACAGAGAGTGTGTGTGTGTGTACAGAGAGTGTGTGTGTAGGGTGTACAGAGTGTGTGTGGTCAGTGTGTGTGTACAGAGAGAGTGTGTGTGTAGGGTGTACAGAGAGTGTGTGTGTGTGTGGTCAGTGTGTGGTCAGTGTGTGTGTGTGTGTGTGTGTGTGTGTGTGTGCAGCGAGGAGAGACAGGAACATAAGAACAGCTTTGTGCCTTTTTTAAACGTTGTCTAAAGGGAATAATGTCTCGTGCGTTTTGTAGAGCGCTTTGTGGTTTGTTTGCAGATAATGAACTTGCTGAATGCGAGGGGGCTGTGCCTGCTTGACGCATTTATTTGCTTCTTTTACAGTAAAATCTGAAGGTTTTTGAGTCTTTTGTTGGACAGATTTGTCCGGCAGATATCTCTGATTAAAGATGGAAGCTGCTGCTGCTCCATCGCAGTGTGTTTGACCTCAATGTTATTCTACAGTATGTTTCAAACACCTACATAGTGTGTGTGTGTGTGTGTGTGTGTGTGGGTGTGTGTGTGTGTGTGTGTGTGTGTGTGGTGTGGTGTGTGTGTGTGTGTGTGTGTGTGTGTGTGTGTGTGTGTGTGTGTGTGTGTGTGTGTGTGTGTGTGTGTGTGTGTGTGTGTCTGTCTTTCTCTCTCTGTGTGTGTGTGTGTGTGTGTCTGTCTGTCTTTCTCTGTGTGTGTGTGTGTGTGTGTGTGTGTGTGTGTGTGTGTGTGTGTCTGTCTGTCTTTCTCTGTGTGTGTGTGTGTGTGTGTGTGTGTGTGTGCAGGTGTGTGTGCGTGTGTGTGTGTGTATACGTGTGTGCGTGCGTGTGCAGGTGTGTGTGCGTGCGTGTGCAGGTGTGTGTGCGTGTATGGAGCTCGTCACAATGGAATCAGTAAAATACTTTAAATGAGAAGGGGATCTAAATTGATTAAAGGGCCCATGTCATGGCCATTTCCACTGATCATAATTCCATTGTTGAGGTCTACTAGATCAGGGGTTCCCAACCTTTATTGTGCCAAGGACCGGCAGATACATTAAAAAAAAATCGCGGACCGGTAGTCAATTTTAACTGATTTTAATATTTACTCTATTGGTTTTGTTTGTATGATTTACGGATAATCCAGTTGGGGAAACGAGGAGAAGGCACATTATGAAGGAGATGTCCGGTCGCCAGGGTGTGTGTGTGTGTGTGTGTGTGTGTGTGTGTGTGTGTGTGTGTGTGTGTGTGTGTGTGTGTGTGTGTGTGTGTGTGTGTGTGTGTGTGTGTGTGTGTGTGTGTGTGTGTGTGTGTGTGTGTGTGTGCGTGACACTGGCATTTGTTTTCAGAAGATATTATGATAGTGTCGTTCGTTCCGGTGCACTCCGACAGCATTTAGCACTACATCGAGATTAAGATTAAACTAATTTATTTTGGGAACAGGCGCATATATGGAGTTAGCCATATGTGTGTAAATTACTGTTCATAAACATTTGAAAACAAATGCCGGTGTCGGACAGACACAAACACACCGAACACACAGAGCTGAGCTGAGCAGAGCACATACACACACATCATGCGCCTTGGTGACTGACATCTCCTTCATAAAACTAATAAAAGGGGGAGTAATCGGGCAGGTCGATGTGTGTAGAGGTGTGTGTGGTTAACACGTAGCAGCCTGCAGTCACTCTCCTAGATTCCACCGGGTCCGTCTGCAGCCGTAACGCGGCGCAGATGGACGGAATTTAAGCTGTTCTGATGAAGTTAAACACGAATGCGGTGCGTAAAAAGGCACAGCTCTTTACCCGCTGGTGCTGCACTTCTCAGAGGCAGAGTATACGTCCCGCTGCCTCCTGATGCTGCAGCCATTTCATGAAGTGAAGGAGGGTTTCCTTCTATAAAACAGCTGCGGGCAGCAGATACCGTGAGAGTCCCGGACATTAATTCATAGATCAAGGCAGACTGGTTTACTCTCCTGTTTTGCCAATCCGGTGCTTAAACAAATAGCTCTACACCCCTGGCCGACATGTCCTTAAAATGAAGTCCGAGTTTGAAATATATCTCAAATAATGTATGCACCACCATTTCCCCACATAAACATAACAGTCTGCAATCAAACGGTTGTCTCCTGTGCGCTCCTCTTCCTCCTTGGCGCACCGGTAACATGCTCGTGCGCACAAGAGGCTGAGACCTTAGGCTGAGCCGCCGAATCCCTCTGGACATCATAAAAGCCATTTTCAACGGTTTTCTGGTGAAAGATTAACTATAGCTACTGGATGAAATAATATGACTGGTGGCATAGGTGCGAAAATGAAACACTTTTTGAAAAAATATTATGATAAAATATTTTTATATATTTATAATTCTGCAAATATTACGATAAACTCACAGCTATTTCGCGGCCCGGCAGTAACACCTCCGCCCGGTACCGGGGGTTGGGAACCCCTGTACTAGAATATATTTAAATTGTGCAATCTTCCAAACTCACATTGGTTTCTCACAGCATCTCTGTAAAGTCTGTGTATTCACTCTCTGCCCTAAACGGCTTGTTGGAGCTCCTGCCCCCCCCCCCCCCCCCCCCCCTCCCTGTGAGCCCAGTGTGCTCCGATTGGTCAGCTCGGCCACTCTGTTCTGATTAGTCAACCACCAGAGAGGCTCCGCCCATGTCTAACACAGTGCATTTTTCGGCTCTGAGCGGAACATCAGTTTTACAATGGCGTCGGTACAGCCGTATATGTTTGAACCGGAGTCCGATCCTGAAAGTGAGACAGACCAACGTGATAGACCTGATCCACCGTCCCAAACTAGACCAGACGGTTTCACAGTAGAACGTTTTTATTTAGTATCGCTCTTACATTTCAGATGTTAGAACTGCATGATTTATCTACATCACAGTGACAAGTTTGTCCGCTAACTAACCGAACAGAGATGTCGATTATATTTAGCACCCGGAAAACTATCTATCTGAAGGTGGGCGTCTGTAAAGGGGGGGATGCGGGAGAGATTAGAGGCCCCGATAATGAGGGTCCTCTTCAGCAACTTCAACAACCATACCTGCAGTGTGTTGTGGGTTCTGGGATGTGTGTGAGGTTCCGGGCGTGTGGGGGAGCCAGGTGCCGCTGCAGAGACCCCTGTGGAGTGGGAGGTGGATGCCTCAGTGGGCCTTTCATCATCACTGATGTTTACATCCACCTCAGGGCTCAGTGTGCTTTCCAGGGGCTCCACAGTAACAGCTCTGGCTCCCTCTGCTGGCTGTGGAGTGGATCTGGAGGTGAACAAGAGGACATAGTGTTACTGCAGGGGAGAGCAACATTGCTGTGTGGCTGTATGGAAAGTGGAGAGGGAGGTGAAGGGATGGAGATGAGATGGGAGAGGGAGGCAGGTGTCTGTGTTATGGGGGTATCTACTGTCTGTGGGGACGGTGGCAAAGAGGGAGGGGCGGACCAAGGACCCAGTCGGCTCCCAGACGGACGAGTACGGTCTGGGGGAGCGGATGGATCTCAACCTGCAGTCGGCTTCTGAGAGTGCGCTGAGGCAGGGGCTGAGGAAGCGCCCCCGGGCCCCCCCCCCCGACACAACCCTCCCCCCCGACGCACAGAGGCCTGAGGAAGTAGGAGGTGAGGTAGGGAAGGAAGAGAGGTGAGGGGTCAGTTTAGAAGGTGGGTTAGTGGGAAGTTTGGGTTTGGGCCAGGTGGGGAGTGAGGTAGGGGGGGGAGGAGGAGAGAGAGGGAGGTGAGGGTCAGAGGGAGAGTGAGACAGGAGGGAGAGTGAGACAGGAGGGAGAGTGAGGTTGGGATTAGGGTTTAGGACGAGGTTAGGATTAGGCGAGGGAAGGGAGACCTTAGGTTAGGTTGTGGGAGAGCGAGTTCTGGTGGGAAGTGATGTGGTGTAGCTGGCAGCGTGCTGGGCCCTGCCGGACGGGTGGGGGGATAGTTAGTTGGATAAATTCAGTTGCAGGTACTGGTTAATTAATAAAATGTGTAAAGGAAGATAAAATGGAAGACTGGAGGAAGTAACAGGGAGATAAAAACACAGTCAAATGGTAAATAAACAATTACAGCAATTGGGGAGGGGGACACAAAGGGTTAAAGGGGAGAAGGTAGGTTACAAATGATAATGAAACGGTCTAAAAAACGGTCTAAAAAACGGTCTAAAAAAACTCTGAGGTTAGGAGCCCCTGAAGGGGACCCTCTCACACGGGGAAAGTCCTTGCCGTGCCAACATACAGTCATAAGAGAAGATTCAAACCAGCGCGGGGTGAGTCTGGAGGAGCCCGGCTTCCTGGTGGGGTATTGCGGCGTCTTCAGTGTGTGCACTCTTTATTATGTCCGTCACTCACCGTTTGAAGCAGTTGTTGTCTGTGGGCTCCTTTAATCTCTTGTTCCTTTGTTTGCTGCATGGAGTTGTTAAAAATAGTCCCTGTGAGCAGAGCCGTTACAAACGATCATAACATAAATTAAAAGATAAAAAAACAAATAAAATGGTTTTATAAATGGATAAAAGTATGTTTTAAAAGAACCCAAAGGTAGTTAACCTGTTCAGCCCGAGAGACCCCGGTACCGGGGCACTGCCGCAACATCTTGCAGGAAACAGTGTCTGAGGGCATGTTCATTTAATAAACTATGAATGTTTTATATCCATGTAACGGGAAGAAACTCATCTAACTGATCATTTTAATTTTTTTTTCAAAAGAAAACCCACAATGCTAACACTGAGCCTCTGAATTAGCAACGAGCGAAAAATGCTAACACCTTACTGCACCGAAACTCACTCACAAAACCTTATTATTTATCTTTTCTCCACATCCAACACATCGATTCACATCGTGAGGTGACACAGAATCGATGGGTACCCTCATTATCACTGAATTATACGAAATCGCGACGTTATAAGCAAAAACGGACATCAAAACAGGTGACGCTAGGTAGCTAAAAATGCTAACATGCTTACCTTGGCTCTGTAGTCTCTCCAAAGTGGTCTTCAATGGCATTAAAACGATAAAAACGCTGCTGAAGTTAATCCATAGGTTAATCCAATGTGTCTGTGTCCTCTTTGAAATGATTTCTGATAATCCATAAGCATTAAAACTGCTTTTCCGTTTCTAGATGTCAAACCTAGAGATAGGTCCACTCTGATGCAAAACTACATGCGCGCAGCCCCCACCTCTTCTCTTCACAATGAGTGTGTGTGGGGGAATCCCCCTTCGATTCTATTGGCTCTAACGGTCAGAAAGAGGTGTCAACCATCAAAATCGACCAATGGGTTCCAGAGATATGGAAAAAAATTAATTTCCACCCAAATCACCTCAGAGGTGGGGTGGTTTTGGCTAAACCTCTCTAAAAAGGTCAAATGTCACTTGTTTTGCATCAATCTTGATACAGGGTACTTATTATATGTTGTACTTTGGATTCCTAAAGCTTTTAGTCTACTAACCCATCATTCAAGGGTAGTTTTCACTATAAGTAAAAAATAATTTTTGGACGGACACTATAATTTACAGTTTTTTACTATGTAAAATCTGAATTTTCTTTAAAATAAAAAACATCTATATTGATTCTGACTTTTCTACATCCAACTCACAGGTTTATCATTACTTTGAGAATAAAGATTATTCATTTAACCCTTTCAGAAGGGAAGATATGGTCATTTGTTCTGGGAATGGCATTTTCGAGCCTGAGACCTGAAAAACAGGCTCAGGGCTTAAGAGGTTGAAAGCGTAGAGGGAGAGGAGGGGGTTTCCTCGGCCGCTGAGGCTTCTTCAGGAGGATGAGAGGAGAGTGAGTCCGAGCCGTCCCTTGGCACAACTTTATCAATGAAATGTTTGTAACTGGGCAGCGTAGGGGCGCTTGGGATTGGCCCAGTCCGTTGTGACCTCATCAGGAGGCGGAGCAACAATCCTTAAAGGGACAGGTAGTGACTCAGGGGAGAGAGGTAGGAATACAGAATACAAGAAAGTGGTGAAAGAAGAAGTTAAAGACAATCAAGGTAAAATCTGATGACACATTTTTTATGAAATACAAATAATTTTTTTTTTTGGCGTCATCAGATCTATTAGAGTTATTAAGGATTATATCAATTACATCAAGGTTAAAAGTAGTAAAAGGGTACTGGGAAGGGATAAAATAAAATAAAAGGCTTCCTCTAAAAGGTGAACATAGCCAGTGCAACGGCTGCTGCAGATCAGGCACGAGCGATACGTTTCCAGGAGGAGTTCTGAAACCATATAAAACCAGTAAAAACCAGAGATCAAGTTCCTTAAAAGTTGTTGGGAAGGAGAGGACTGGAGGAGTTGAAAACCGAGGCACTGGCGGGGTTAGGTTATGGAAGAGGCCCTGCGTGGTCCACTTGCTCTCGGTAAATGAGTGTGTTTAAAAAAACATTAAAAAACTCCATAAACATAGCCCTACAAAGACCTTATAAAAACCCTTTTAAAAGTTGTGTTATAGTCACGAAATTAATCTATTGATTCGTGTTCACCAACACGATTTCGCAATTTGTTTCGTGTCACACAGAACGATTTTAAAAGCAATGTAAATAATAACAAATTAGAAGGGAAAAAGAGATTTATAAAATACAGATGTCAGTATTCTGAGGCTCTGAGCCATTTCTTTTCCTCACTGACGGCAAAAAAAACTCAGACATTATACAATTTAAAATAAAAGGGATAGGGTTAGGCTTAGGGTAAGATATTGAGTAAGAACATGTTTTTATGAACCACACAGCTTCTGGTCTTCCAAGACCCAACCGGACAAAAAGATGTGTTGCAGGCACGAAACATACTACCAATAGAAATACATTGCATTTAAAATCGTTCTGTGTGACACGAAAAAAAGGTGAAAATCGTGTTGGTGAACACGAATCAATAGATTAAATTAATTTCGTGACTACAACACAAAATGCCGTGAGACTGGGGCCGTTTCTCAATGTCGAGTAAACCTGCTGCAGAGCCACTATTTCAAGTATACTACGTCATCGATGGGCGCCGAAGGACTGTTTAAATGCATGTTAAATGCCCAGCATTCGGCGCCACTCGATGACGTAGTATACTTGAAATAGTGGCTCTGCAGCAGGTATACTCGACATTGAGAAACGGCCTGGGTTGGATAGTTTCACTGCATGATGTAAAAATAACTAGCGTTTAAACAAGTTGAGATCTTTAAACTGTACATTTATTTCCAAAAGGCTGCATATACATTTAGCAAATTCTACTGTACAGAAAACATCCAAAAGGTCTATAATTATAGATGCAGAATACCACAAAGCTGCCCAAACAGATGGTCAGCACTAGAAAAGCTCCGCCACCGATTCAATATTATATCATCTTCAACACTAATACCTTTAAATGCATGTCAGTGTGGTTATTTGTTGTTTTTTTCATCAGCATGTGTACTTTACAACATTCACCATTTACAGGACTTAAACAAGGCACAAGAAGAGTGACGTGAGGAAGACGAAGGACATGCGGAGAGATAAAGAAGAAGAGCGTGGGACCGACCAATCAGGGGACAGGAAGTCATGGACGCCACCTTTTAATCAAACAAGGTCAGTGTTACACTAGAAGCATCACACAGTGAGAATACGTCTGTACGGTGTTTTAGAAACTGAGTTTCAACACGTGTAATGGGAGAAAGTGGACGTTACGAAGCGCACACATTCACGTTTCAGGACACAATCACGTGAGAAAAACAACATCTTTCAATCTCACCATCTTTAATCATAGAAAATATAAATATGAGTTGATCAGAAATGCATAAAGTCGATATGGACCGATTTGAGATACGGCTACGTGTTAATAACCTGTTAACATGCTGAATGCATTGAAACCTTATCGCGGGACATTTTTGGGTACCTGTGGATATTTATTTTGCTTATTTAAAATAAGGGCATGGATGACAAGGTGTGCAAACAGTGACAGTGTTAAAGGGCCCATGTCATGCTTTTCTGGTTCTTACCCGTCCCCTTGTGTGTTATGTAGCTTCTGCATGTAAACGGTCTGCAGAGTCACAAACCCTCAAAGTTCACCCTGTAGCGAGTAAAACTCTAACACAGAGAAGACCTGTCTATGCTGCCCCAGAACGCCTCGTTGGACATTTCTCTTTTTCCATTGTTTACTTCTTGGGTATAGTGACGTATTTCGGGTATAGTGACGTATTTCGGGTATAGTGACGTAACGTAACACTCGGCGGGACGTTGCGAGGCTCGCTGCTGCGAGGAGCGGGTGGGTCGACGACACAGCGAGACACCGTGGAACTCAGCCTGGGCACACACACAAACTCCCAGCCAGGCTGCGGGTGTGTGTGTGTGTTTCGGGCTGGGTTTCGCTGTGTCTCGCTGTCTCACAGACGGCCACTGGGCTCACAGGGAGGGGGGGGGGGGCAGGAGCTCCAACAAGCCGTGTAGGACAGAGAGTGAATACACATCCTATACAGTGATGCTGTATGAGAAACCAATGTGAGTTTGGAACATTGCACAATGTACATTTATTTTAGTAGACCTCAATAATGGAGTTATGATCAGTAGAAATGGCCATGACACGGGACCTTTAAAATAAATGGGTTCCATCTGCTGTATTTTGTCACATGCTTAAAAAACAACAAATCTGTGTTCGTCCTCCTGCTTTAATGTCAATAAAACACATTGTTAGCAGCTAAAACAATAACCAATATGAATATAATTTGAGTTGTGGACAGATTGATGCCAATTTGGGAAATTCTGTCCCTTCGCTCACAAGGCAAAGTATACATGTATGAAAGTGTTTGTTCTAAGTAAAGCCAGGAAGAGCCACTGGACATGGAATATTTCTGTTTTAATTGTCAGTTCACTTTCATTAGCTCTCATTACCCTCCTGCTGATACACGCTGCCAGGTGCACTTCAACTGTGCTGAGTTTGTATTTGTGATTACCTGTAGACATGTATCTGGTGTGTTCTTGTTTCAGATAAGTGCATGGCAAACAGAGACACTGCAGACAATAACAGATGCTTCTGTATTTGATCAGATGCAAAAGAATCAGGCGTTGAAAAGCCACGTTGGTCGACCATTAGCGTTCTGTGGAGATGATGCAGATAAATGAATTCTTTATACTGGCAGGATGTCAGAAACACTCTGGGATGTGTTTATAAACCTCAGAGGGACATTTACTAAATAAATACAGCTCTTTGATCTCAACTCATCGCCAACATTTATACTGCTTTCTTTGTTTGTTGCACGATATGCAAACTCCCTTTTCTTGCACATGACCTCTGTATGAAATGGTGGTGTGTGTGTGTGTGTGGGTGGTGTGAGTATGGTGTGTGTGAGTGTGTGTTGTGTGTTTTGTGGTGTGTGTGTGTGTGTGTGTGTTGTGGTGGTGAGTGGTTGTGTGGTGTGAGTGTGTGTGTTGTGAGTGTGTGTGTGTGTGTGTGTGAGTGGTGGGGTGTGCGTGTGTGTGTGTGTGTGTGGGTAGTGTGAGTATGTGTGTGTGAGTGTGGTGTGTGTGAGTGTGTTGTGTGTGTGTGTGTGTGTGTGTGTGTGATGTGTGGTGAGTGTGTGTGTGTGGTGTGTGTGTGTGAGTGTGTGTGTGTGTGTGAGTGTGTGTTTTTGTGTGTGTGAGTTGGGTGTGAGGTGTGCTGTGAGGGTGTGTGTGTGTGTGGTGGGTGTGTGGGGTGTGAGGTGGGGGATGGTGAGGTGCGATGTGGGTGTGGGCGTGTGAGTGAGGGGTGCGGTGGGTGGTGTGATGTGTGAGTGGGTGTGTGTGTGTGTGTGTGAGTGAGTGGTGAGTGTGTGTGTAGTATGTGTGAGTGTGAGTGTGTGTGTGTGTGTGTTGTGTGGTGTGTGTGTGTGTGGGTGCGTGGGGGGGTGTGTGTGAGCGTGTGTGTGTGCGTGTGTGTATGTGTGTATGTGTATGTGTGTGTGTGTGTGCGTGCGTGCGTGTGTGGTGTATGTGTGTGTGTGTGTGGGTGTGGGTGTGTGTGCGTGTGTGTGTGTGTGTGTGTGTGTGTGTGTGGTGTGTGTGTGTGTGTGTGTGTGTGTGTGTGGGTGTGTGTGTGTGTGTGAGGGTCTGATATGAGGTCTGTGTGACGCGTGTTAACGTTGGACATTGAGAGATAAGAGACAGCAAAGCCAGGAAGTGATGCTTCACAGTTCCCTCCCTCTCTAGCTATCAGTGAAGAAACTGGAACACCACATGTGGAAATCTCATTTTCACACAAACATCTTTATTTCACATTAAAACTGGCTTTCAAGATCAGGGGCTTTATTTTGAAAGTATTTTATGTATAAACTATCACCCAACACTCAGTTAGCTGTAATATAAACCTCTGTCGTGCATCAGGCTCGGTCGCACTGTGTGTCCATCTCTGGCTGTGTGTGTGTGTGTGTGTGTGTGTGTGTGTGTGTGTGTGTGTGTGTGTGTGTGTGTGTGTGTGTGTGTGTGTGTGTGTGTGTGTGTGTGTGTGTGTGTGTGTGTGTGTGTGTGTGTGTGTGTGTGTGTGTGTGTGTGTGTGTGTGTGTGCAAATTGAGCTGAAACTCAGAGAGCAGGTTTCTTTAAACAGACTCAAAGCAACTCTAAATGACCTTGAAGTTGTGAATAAATATGTGTGTATTTGTATCTGCACGTGTGCACTACAAACATAACTGTGTGTATTTGTATGTACCTATATTAGAAGCATGTGCATGTGTACAAAAAACAGAGTGGAAAACTGAATAAAGGTCCATCTTCTTCTTCCAAACAAGAACATCATTCCCATCTCTTCGAACACAAATCCAGAAAATAAAGTGAGATGAAACATTAGGAATGAAGTGGAAAGTCAGATGACTACTAAAGACTCTTCTGTCCGTCCGATCGGGTCGCAGTGTGTGTCCATCCCCGGCTGTGTGTGTGTGTGCGTGTGTGTGTGTGTGCAGATATAAGCGTCAGTGTGTCAGTCTGTCCTCACACACTCCCCCTCCCCCCCTCAGAGGTTCTGTGGATCTGTCCGATCTCCTCCAGAGCCGCTGCCAGCGAAGAGAGGTGGGCGGAGTCCTGGTGCCGAGCCTCCCACAGACTGAGGATCACCGCCGAGGGACTCGAGTGCTGAGAAAAGAAGCCCAGGTTCCTGACGGGGGGCGAGACAGGAAGTTAGAACATAAATAAATGGTACTGTATTTTATCAAATGCAAGAAAAACATTTAAAAAAAAAGCTGAGGGACTGCTCTGTTGAGAGAAGAAGCCCAGGGTTCCTGACGGGGGGCCGAGACAGGAAGTTAGACAGGTAGGTAGGAAGGTAGGTAGGTAGGTAGGGTAGGTAGGTAGGGTAGGTAGGTAGGAAGGTAGGTAGGCAAGGTAGGTTAGGTAGGTAGGAGGTAGGTATGTAGGTATGGTAGGGTCGGTAGTGTAGGTAGGTAGGTAGGTAGGTAGGAAGGTGGGTGGGTAGGTTAGGTAGGTAGGTAGGTTGAGCGTAGGTAGGTAGGTAGTAGGTAGGTAGGTAGGAAGGTATGGTCGGTAGGTAGGTAGGTAGGTAGGAAGGTAGGTAGGTAGGTGGGTGGGTAGGTAGGTAGGTAGGTAGGTAGGAAGGAGGTAGGTAGGTAGGTAGGTAGGTAGGTAGGTAGGTGGTGGGTAGGTAGGTAGGTAGGTAGGTAGGTAGGTAGGTAGGTAGGTAGGTAGGTAGGAAGGTAGGTAGGTAGGTAGGTAGGTAGGTAGGTAGGTAGGTAGGTAGGAAGGTAGGTAGGTAGGTAGGTAGGAAGGTAGGTAGGTAGGTGGGTGGGTAGGTAGGAGGTAGGTAGGTAGGTAGGTAGGTAGGTAGGAAGGTAGGTAGGTAGGTAGGTAGGTAGGTAGGGGGGTAGGTAGGTAGGTAGGTAGGTAGGTAGGGTAGGTCGGTAGGTAGGTAGGTAGGTAGGTAGGTAGGTAGGTAGGTAGGTAGGTAGGTAGGTAGGTAGGAAGGTAGGTAGGTAGGAAGGTAGGTAGGTCAAAAAATCAGACAAAAAAAGCTTTTGAAAGTAATATTATATTTTGGTTTAGGTCAAATATAATATTTGTAAACCTGAAGAGTCAGTGCCAGTGCCTCACCAGCCATGAACCTCACTGCACGTCACTGCAGAAGCTTATATATAGACATCTAAGTTGTTTGTGCCCCACCACTTTTGTACATATAAAAACGCCACTGTCTGTGTGTGATATCTGTGTGATATCTGTGTGTGATATCTGTGTGTGATATCTGTGTGTATTTATGAAGCATGCAGCAGAGCAGAGCGTCCAGCAGGGGGCAGTGTTTCTCTGCGAGGAACAGGAAGCCACATGGAGGTAGTAACGCTGCATTGAGAATAGAACTTGAGTCAAATATGTAAGTATTTTAAAATGAGATTATTGTCAGCACTTTACATGAAGACAGT
>NW_022987691.1:0-132500 GCF_902827165.1 Trematomus bernacchii | reverse complement strand
AGTTCCTTTATAGCCCAACATTAGCCTCCTTTAGCTTAGCGGTGGTGAGGTGAAGTCATGTGACCGTGCTGTAGTTCCTTTATAGCCCAACATTAGCCACCTTTAGCTTAGCGGTGGTGACGTGAAGTCATGTGACCGTGCTGTAGTTCCTTTATAGCCCAACATTAGCCACCTTTAGCTTAGCGGTGGTGACGTGAAGTCATGTGACCGTGCTGTAGTTCCTTTATAGCCCAACATTAGCCACCTTTAGCTTAGCGGTGGTGATGTGAAGTCATGTGACCGTGCTGGTAGTTCCTTTATAGCCCAACATTAGCCTCCTTTAGCTTAGCGGTGGTGACGTGAAGTCATGTGACCGTGCTGTAGTTCCTTTATAGCCCAACATTAGCCTCCTTTAGCTTAGCGGTGGTGACGTGAAGTCATGTGACCGTGCTGTAGTTCCTTTATAGCCCAACATTAGCCTCCTTTAGCTTAGCGGTGGTGACGTGAAGTCATGTGACCGTGCTGTAGTTCCTTTATAGCCCAACATTAGCAACCTTTAGCTTAGCGGTGGTGACGTGAAGTCATGTGACCGTGCTGTAGTTCCTTTATAGCCCAACATTAGCCACCTTTAGCTTAGCGGTGGTGACGTGAAGTCATGTGACCATGCTGTTAGGCCTGTCACGATAATTAATTTTGTTGGACGATAAATCTTCCTGGAAATTATTGCGATAAACGATAATATTGTCGGCACTGTTGTAAGACCATTTTAGACCACTGACATAATGATAATATATCATAATAATTCAAGTACATCCTTTCAAACATAACTTTTCATTGAACATTCAACATTGGAAATGAAATGTGAAATAATATTAAAATATATAAATGATATATAATAAATAATAATTTATTTATAAAAAAAGAAAAATCTATCTATCTATCTATAAATATATATATATATATATATATATATATATATATATATATATAAATAAATATAAGCACACATTGTCTCACAAGCAAAATAAACCTCCTTAAAACAACAGTCAAGTGTACAGTCCACTGTACATACAAAGACCCAGATGCCTCAACAGAACACCAACATGTTTGCATTGTTGGGCAAATGCATCTGTGATTGTAAATTGTCGGGAAGGTGGGGGCTCTCCATCTCCAGCTGCCGTGTTTGCTCCCAGCTGGGAAAGCGGAATGGGGTGGTTGTGTTTTAGGTGTAGTTTAAAAAGCGTGGTATTGCCTGCTTTTGTCGCTACCTTTTTTAAACAAATGCGACACACCGCCCGGCTCATTCAAGTCCGTAGGTTCGCCTCGTTGATTTGGCTTAAATCCAAAATACTGCCACACCGGAGAATCGAGATGTGTAGTTAGGTTTTGTAACCAATTCCATTTCACTTTAAATTCCCCGCGAGTAAGTCACACGTTGTCTCCCGCTTGTCGCTATATTATTAATTTGGCTGCTACGCTGCTGCACGTGCACGCGGAGTGTCCTGACCTGGCTGTGTGTCAGCCCCGCCCCTCACAGCACGCGTGGCTGGCAGCCATAGCGCGCCTGGCAGCCACAGCGCTCCTAGCTAAAATGCTGGTCACATCCTCATGTAAACGGCAATTTATCAAGCTCAGAAAAGTTATCGAGTCCATTTCTATTTATCGTACGATAAGTCAATTTATCGATTATCGCGACAGGCCTATGTGCTGTAGTTCCTTTATAGCCCAACATTAGCCTCCTTTAGCTTAGCGGTGGTGACGTGAAGTCATGTGACCGTGCTGTAGTTCCTTTATAGCCCAACATTAGCCGCCTTTAGCTTAGCGGTGGTGACGTGAAGTCATGTGACCGTGCTGTAGTTCCTTTATAGACCAACATTAGCCTCCTTTAGCTTAGCGGTGGTGACGTGAAGTCATGTGACCGTGCTGTAGTTCCTTTATAGCCCAACATTAGCCGCCTTTAGCTTAGCGGTGGTGACGTGAAGTCATGTGACCGTGCTGTAGTTCCTTTATAGACCAACATTAGCCTCCTTTAGCTTAGCGGTGGTGAAGTCATGTGACCGTGCTGTAGTTCCTTTATAGCCCAACATTAGCCTCCTTTAGCTTAGCGGTGGTGACGTGAAGTCATGTGACCGTGCTGTAGTTCCTATATAGCCCAACATTAGCCACCTTTAGCTTAGCGGTGGTGACGTGAAGTCATGTGACCGTGCTGCAGTTCCTTTATAGCCCAACATTAGCTTCTTACTTCAGAAATCATAAAGTGGTGTTAGTATGTGGAGATTGGAGCTGAACTAAACGTGTAAGAATCATAAACGTTGAGATTATTTTCTGCAATAATCGAATGGAGGGATCCCATTGAACCAGGGAGATGCTGCTTTCAGGGTCGGCCTATATGGAAATAACTATTGTTAAATAAAAGAAAGAAGATTCCCATTCTAAACCCCTCCTCTGTTCAGTGAGTGTCAGAGGGAGCAGCTCTGGGGCAGAGTTCTGTGAGAGAGAGAGAGATATGCAGAAACAGCTTTGATGTTTCATTCATGTCTGCGAGGAATCGTCCTTGACCTGTGCTGGGAAACGTCTCCGGCGTATTCAATGTAACCTGTGATGGAGCGTGCATTTAAACCCCCCCCCGGTGTGTCTTTGATCTGCAGCCTGGTGTAGATAATGGAGTTGTGGGGGGGGGGGGGGTAGGGGAGAGTCCTTAGCACTAAAAGCTGACTTGATGTATGGCTCGACGCTCGGCTATTATTCTACACCTGCTCCACGAAGCTGCCTGCCATCAGTAAGGCTGTGGATTCAAGCCAAGAGGGGGGCTTTGGAACTGAGCTGCATTCAGGTCTTTAAGCGTACTGTAGCTGTGTGCGTCACTCTTTAGTGTCCCCTGGTCTCCAGCTGTGTGCGTCACTCTTTAGTGTCCCCTGGTCTCCCAGCTGTGTGCGTCACTCTTTAGTGTCCCCTGGTCTCCCAGCTGTGTGCGTCACTCTTTAGTGTCCCCTGGTCTCCCAGCTGTGTGCGTCACTCTTTAGTGTCCCCTGTTCTCCCGGCTGTGTGCGTCACTCTTTAGTGTCCCCTGTTCTCCCGGCTGTGTGCGTCACTCTTTAGTGTCCCCTGGTCTCCCGGCTGTGTGCGTCACTCTTTAGTGTCCCCTGGTCTCCCGGCTGTGTGCGTCACTCTTTAGGGTCCCCTGGTCTCCCGGCTGTGTGTGTCACTCTTTAGTGTCCCTGGTCTCCCAGCTGTGTGGTCACTCTTTAGTGTCCCCTGGTCTCCCAGCTGTGTGTGTCACTCTTTAGTGTCCCCTGGTCTCCCAGCTGTGTGCGTCACTCTTTAGTGTCCCCTGGTCTCCCAGCTGTGTGCGTCACTCTTTAGTGTCCCCTGGTCTCCCAGCTGTGTGCGTCACTCTTTAGTGTCCCCTGGTCTCCCAGCTGTGTGCGTCACTCTTTAGTGTCCCCTGGTTCTCCCAGCTGTGTGCGTCACTCTTTAGTGTCCCCTGGTCTCCCAGCTGTGTGCGTCACTCTTTAGTGTCCCCTGGTCTCCCAGCTGTGTGCGTCACTCTTTAGTGTCCCCTGGTCTCCCAGCTGTGTGCGTCACTCTTTAGTGTCCCCTGGTCTCCCAGCTGTGTGCGTCACTCTTTAGTGTCCCCTGGTCTCCCAGCTGTGTGCGTCACTCTTTAGTGTCCCCTGGTCTCCAGCTGTGTGCGTCACTCTTTAGTGTCCCCTGGTCTCCCAGCTGTGTGCGTCACTCTTTAGTGTCCCCTTGTCTCCCAACTGTGTGCGTCACTCTTTAGTGTCCCCTGGTCTCCAGCTGTGTGCGTCACTCTTTAGTGTCCCCTGGTCTCCCAGCTGTGTTCGTCACTCTTTAGTGTCCCCTTGTCTCCCAACTGTGTGCGTCACTCTTTAGTGTCCCCTGGTCTCCCAGCTGTGTGCGTCACTCTTTCTCCTCAAGGTGCTGAATGTTCTCTAAAAGCTGCACGTGTTGTCAAGTTGCTGAAGATGTTTCTTCATGAGGAACATTTGTGTTTTTATATCTGCATCCTTTCTGAAGCTGCAGCGTGTGTCTCCTGATGGAAACACTTCACTCTCACATCTTGTTCTTGTTTACCTGACAGGTGGTGAAGGGTTTGATGCTCCACAGGAACTGAGGAACATCCTGGATGGACACCTGGAGGCTGAAGGTGTTCGACAGGAAAGGCAACGTCTTGGGCTCCTCGAGGAGCTGCCCCCCCCCGACTCCTCTCCACCGACACCACTCCCTGAAGGGGGAGGGAGGAAAGGAAACAAGGAGGGAGAGGGAGGAAAGGAAACAAGGAGGGAGAGGAAGGGAAGGAAACAAGGAGGGAGAGGGAGGAAAGGAAACAAGGAGGGAGAGGAAGGAGAGAGTCAGAGAGGATGTACACACAAATACAATATAAAAGAACAGAGTGTAAATGTCCAGAGCTCCTCCAACAGAGCAACATATTATATATAGGACATACAATTGTGATAAATGGTGCAAATGAAACAGAGTACGATCAATTTGAATAAAATAGTGCAGGTGATGTTGGTAGACCAGTCTACATGTCAGAACATGAATAAATAATAAGCTAAATGATGCAGAGAATGTTGAAAGTGACCAAGTAACATGTAAATAGAATACAAGATAAAATAACAGAATGTAACGTTAAATATTGTTTAAAACAGTCATAACTATTAAGATAATATATATTAGAAAGCTGCAGCTTGTAGGAGAGATGTTAGGCTTTGCAGACCCTTTACATGCACTAAAACCTATAAAACAAATAGACGCACACATCAAAATCCAACTTGTCTGTTCTCACCCCGCCATTTTGTGTGAAAAGTTAGCATTGGTAGTCCTGCTCGCACATCTTTGTACTATTTATTTATTGAAAAATGTAGAAAAGATTCAGTTTGGATTAAAAGCCTTTCTATGTTTACACTCAATTTAATAAAATGGAAAACCAATCACCTAGCTTTAAATCTAATTGCACGACTACATTTGATGATTCATTTGTTTAGATTACGGCCTTGGTTCTGATGGCATTTTTAAGAGTATCTCAGAATATCTTTCTTGGCAAAAGCTGCTCAAAGTAAAATTCTTTATGTGGTTTATAAGGCATATTTATAATTTGGATGCCTCCGCAATAATGGCATTCTGTTTACTTCCATTTACAATCTGCCTTTGTCTGTTCTCTCCAGTTCTCCATCAGTGACGTGTGCAGAGCCACGAGGGGATCACAGTATTCAGAGCCATCTGTCTCCAAACTGAGGCAAAACACACTCAGACGTGAAGTTGGAAAACTACAATCGATGCCCAAAAACATGTGAACCTTCCGCAGCATGCAGAAGACTCCAGCGTTTCTACATTATCAACATTTAAAGTAGGCCTATCACTAAAAGAAAATGTGAATTTATAATGGGGGAAAAACGCTCCTACCACATTTTCTTGTAGTTTTATTTTATTTTCCCCATACCTCATGTGGCTATAGCTGTTAGCATGTGAGCTACAAGACGAAGCTGTATATTTTAGATTCCCCATATAGTCTAGCATGTAGCTAACTATGATTTATGATGATGTGAAAAAGTGCAGCTAATGTTGAAGGCCTGCATTCTCTCAAATATCCAGCAGGGGGCAACATGTTGTCAGATTATATAGAAGTCTATGAAAAAATGACCCGACTTCTCCATTGATTTATTACCTCGGTAAACATTCTCCTGATGAGTTCATGGTCTTAATCTTTAGTTTCAAGTCTTCTTCAACACAACATGATGATCATGTATTGAATTATGGTCCCATTTTGAGTGAAATAGACAATAAAGCAGAGTATGCTAAGTGCTAACGGTAGCGACCTGTCTAACTGCCATTGAAATTACATGACATGTTACTTGTTAGACGCTTTTATTCAGAGCGACTTACATACTCAATACTGTGGGCAATCCCCACAGGAGCAATTTGGGGTGAAGTGTCTTCAGAGACACAACGACATGCTGACTGCAGTGGGGTTTGAAGCTGGGCCCCTCTGATCCGAACACCAACGCACTAGTCCACTGCGCCACACGCCTCCCTATGACATGTCGCTACCACGCTGTTGTCTTTGTATATGTCTCACAACTTAAACCCAAATACTGAATTTGGAAGCTGTATTCTACAAACCAATGGATAATATAATGGTGACTATACTTTCATTACTTACAAAGAGTCTATGGTTGTTGGTTTTAACATATTCGCAGCTACCATGATGCAAGTTTTCTGTCGCCTGTGAATTATGTTTTTAGATGCAATGTCAAACATCCAGAAAAGTTCAATAACAAAATGTGAGGTGTTGGACTTCAGGTAATTGTCAAAACATTTGTTGCCAAGGCTAAAGGCTAAATGCTAAAGGCTAAATGTTTAAGGCTAACGGCTATAGGCTAAAGGTTGAGGTGAATAGTATTTCTTGTGGCATTTAGTTGAACGTCTGCCAGCAGAATACTGATCAATCTCCTGCAGGAGTCCATCGTGTCTCCGACGCTGAACGCTGACCTTGGACATGGACTTGCTGCTGGAGAGAAATTATTTTAACCCATTCCTAAACAACTAGTTTTTAACTGTCTTTGTTGCTACGAGCTAATATCAAAGCGAGAAGAAAACATGATGAGATCAGGAGGAAATAAATATGCAGTAAATGTGAAAAGGTTGTTGAAGAGGTACACCTTTAATGTCAAAACTGCCATTAAATATTAACATTATTTTCCACTTCACTTAAATCTTTTAACCAACATCAGTCCTTTCTATTACACACTGTTAACTCTTTAGATACCAGTTTCTATAACATAATGCCACTGTTTAAATGTATTTAAACCACTAAAAATTCTGTATATTGTAAGATTTGTATTCAAGCCCAAGCACCCAGAAATGTGGAGCTATTGAAATCCCTAAATTAATGAATCACCAATACTAATATTATTGGCAAATTGAATTTGAACGTTTTTGAGTGCCTTAACGTGAGCGTAAACATATTAATTTGACTCATATTGATATTTGAGGGGTCTTATGCTCAGGGCGTATCCACTAAAAAGTTGCTCAAATTCAGCCCCTTGTTGTGGATTCTCTGACAGGTCTGAAAGTTAGTAGGCATGTGTAGCTTGGGGAGACAAAAAAAAAGCCACTTGGTGGCATATCGTAAAACCAACAGGAAGTCTGCCATTTTGGATTATTGTGCAATTTTTGGCCACATTTCCTCCGATTGACCTTCTATTTTCTCAGTGCAATTTTAAGGCCTTGAAGCTCAAAAGTGATTGAAAGCTTTAGTTGTCATTTGTATTTGTTATGAATTAAAATAGCTGAAATGATTGACAGATTAAACATGTCAAGTCCCAAAATATCCCTAGTGATGCACAGGGAGTAAAGAGACGGCAGCCTTTCTGCAGCATCTGAGAAAAGATCATAAGTCTGCAAATCATGACCCTGTTTGTGTTGCTTCCTGTGGATCAGGGTGTGATAAAACACACAGCGAGACACGCTGCAGCCCAGGGGAGAAACTAAAGTCTGGCATCTGCCCGGCAGCCTGGAAATTCATAAAGTAAATCCAGAGAGCATGTTACAGCCAGCTGCCAGTGATAGAGAAAGGTCTCCGGGGGGGCGGAGGCTCGATATCCCTGATGTTCACAGATCAGTTCTCAATGCTGGAGGATAATCAAGTCAAACAAGACTTAGAAGAGAGAATGATTGGTTGGTTTGCATGGCAGTGTTTTCGACCCCCCAAGAATGAGCCGAGCCTTGAAGCAACGTGATGCCATGAGGCCCACTGACTTACTTTGGAAAAGAGACGAGAGTAAATCAGCGGACACATTTTGTTTGTCTCCTCCATTTATTTGACTGAGACGGATGTGTTTGGAGGTGGGGTTTAACACCGGGGGCGTGGCTTAATGCTAGGAAAGGCTTCATAATTGAAGGTGGGGTCTAATGCTGGGATGTAGAATTGATTGCATGCTCTATTGACCCATTGGATGCGGAAAATGGACCAGAAGATCCAGAAAAGAGTCCAAGAAGATCCAGAAAAGATCCACTTAGAATCTAAGGTCACATTCACACCTAATAGTCCGTTTTCAGGTGCGCACCAGACGACAGTTTGTTACATTGTTTCATTTTGCAGAAGGTTCGGTTTGCGTTCACACGGGCAAAACTCAAACGGACTATACACTTTAAACACAAGTCATGTGCACGGAAATGCTGTTCAACCATTGGTCAGACATTCAGAAGTAAAAACGCAAATCTCTACCGGAGCCTCCGCCATGGAGCATCGGCAGGTTCTTTTCATGCTGTTGTTAATCTGGAGAACATATCAATGGACTCTAGCAGACGGCGCATATTATTATATAATCAGACAACGTGCAATAAAAAACATCTGTGTTCTTGTGACACGTAAATACTACGCTTCCTATATTTTGGTGCGGACTGCGTTCACACCAGCGATGAACCGCTCCAGCGTTCACTAGCAAGCGGTCTGAGACCACCTCTTTTAGGCGGACCAGAGTCCAGTTGTTTAGTTCACTTCAGAGGTCTCGGACTGCGTTCACACCGACCCAAATGAACCGCACCAAGCGGCTAAATGCACCAGGGTTCGATTCAACCGGACTATACAAGGCTGGTGTGAATGCGACCTAAGGAAGATCCAGGGAAGATTCTGGGAAAAAACAGGTAAGATCCAGGACACATCTGGGGAAGGTTCTGGAACGATATAAGTCAAATCCAGGGAACTATCCAGCAAAGATCCATGGAAGATCCAGGAAAGATCCAGGGAAGAACCAGAGAAGAAGATCCAGGAAAAATCCGGTATAGATCCAGGAAAGATCCAGGAAAGATCCAGGAAAGATCCAGGAAAGATCCAGGAAAGATCCAGGGAAGATCCAGGGAAGATCCAGGGAAGATCCAGGGAAAAACCAAAGAACATCGAGGGAATATCCAGAAAAAATCTGGTATAAATCCAGGAAAGATCCAGGAAAAATTCAGTATAAATCCAGTAATAATCAAAGAAAGATGGAAGATCCAGGGATTATCCAGAAAAAAATCCAGTATAAATTCCGGAAAGATCCATGTAAGGTTTAGGAAAGATTTTTGCTTCATGCGACGCCTCTATTGCTGTATTCTGTACTCTTTATACATCCAAGAGTCTACCACACTACCAACTCTACAGAGTGAAACAATTCTGCTTCTATTCAACTGATAGACATTTAATCCCAAACACCCACTCAAGCATTACTGTGAAAATATGTTGAACATTTGCTTATACAATCTTTACTCTGCAACTTCATGTCATGATTTGCCACAATGCATCGTGGCAATGCATGTATATGGAAGACGGTTAGGGCCGGATGGGAATTCTTAGATCTGACGAAAAATTATGTTTTTTATATTGAGATTAAACTCAGAAATTATCTATATTTTCAACAAAAAAAAAATTCTGAGAAAGAAATCTCAATTTCGCCTTTTGCAGAATAATGAGGAAAAACTAAATTCACCAAAAACTTTCAGGATTCTGGGAAAATAGTAAATATTCAGAACTCTGAGAACAAGTAAGAATTCTGAGATGAAATTCTGAAATTTATATCAGAATTAAATAAAAAACTTTTTTTTATAACATTTTGAGAAAGAGTCAGAAATCTTAAGAAATCTGACTTTAATCCCCGAATTTAACAAAAACATCACTTTTGTCAAATCTCCCTTTTTTTCACGTGGCTCAAATCCTCTTCCAATCACAGCGAACTGAAATAGATGCTGTACCCGACATCCAGAACTCTCTCCCCATTTTCAAATCACGTCTCAAAACATGTCTCTTCACACTGGCATATCCTCCCTGATCACATCACACATCCTCTGCTTTTCTGTTTTTTATTGATTGATTATATTGTCGTGTTTTTTGGACTTTTGTTTTGTGTTTTGTGTTTTATATACCTTGTATGGCGACCTTGAGAGCCTTGAAAGGCACCTTTATAAATAAAATGTATTATTATTCATTATTATAATAAATGATGTTATTATAATGATGCTCACCTGAAAGGCGTGTGGCGTGTCGTCCACACAGTAAACCCTCAGGATGTAGCTCATGGCCTCCAGACCCCCGAACACAGCCAGTTTCAGCCTCTTCACGGCGTTCTGAGTCAGCGGCTCGCCAACCAGAGCGTACGATCCCGGCTGATCCAGGAGCAGGTGCACACTCCCACAGTCCAGCAGACAGTAACAGGAAGTGGACTCATCCTCCACCGACATCACTTCCTGTAAGTGAGAAGAAGAAGAAGAAGTTGTTAGAGAAATATCACTCGTCACCGGCTTGAGCTTCAATCTCAGGATCCATGTATTTATTATCCTTGCAAGAATCAAAGTAGTCATCACAGCTACTAGTTCCTGAACAGTGTCCTTCACATGCTGATATCCAAGAGAGGGAGTTACAGTCACAAGATGGAGGAATACCGATTCTTCTAGGTAATCATACATCCTGTCACAAAATACTGAGTTTTTTCTACAAATGTTGGCTTTTTTCAAAAAATCTAAAAATTCTGACTTTTTCTCAAAATTCTGACTTTTCTCAAAATTCTGACTTTTTCTCAAAATTCTGACTTTTTCTCAAAATCTCAAAATTCTGACTTTTTCTGAATACTTAACATTTTTATTAAGTATTATTGTAATCAGTCTAAGTATCCACATGACACATGAATATACACACTGAAAGTAGCACAATTCTGCTTATTGTAGGAGTAAATATTCATGCCCGGAGCTGCAGAGATGCAGGGTCTAATGCTGGGATGTAGAGTTAAATGCATGCTATATGGACCCAATGGATGCGGTAGATGGACCAGAAGATCCAGGAAAGATCCACTAAGAATCTAGGAAAGATCAAGGGAATATTCAGGAAATATCTGGGGAAGATCCAAGAAAATATCCACTAAGAATCTAGGAAAGATCCAGGAAAAATCCCGGTAGGATCAAGAAAAGATTCAGGGAAAAACCTGGGACTATCCAGAAATAATCCAAGGAAGATCCAGGGAAGATTCAGGGAGGTATGTAATGTAGTAAAGCAGGGGTGTCAAACTCAAGGCCCGGGGGCCAAATCCGGCCCGCGACTTCATTTTATGTGGCCCCACAAGAGCTTGCAAAGAATATAATATGTTTATTATATGGTTACATGCTACTTTACAGAAGCACGTTGCCCATAAACGACATGTCCCACAATGCATCTCAAATTTGACTTTTTCTCAGAATTTGACATTTTTTTTCAAAATGTCACTTCTCTTTTTCAAAATGTCACAATCAAGGTTTTTCCAGAATGTGGCTTTTCTTTTAAAATCATATTGTGACATTCTTACTGAAGAGACTTGCAATTATTTGCTCTAGACTTCTGCTTTCAGACGTAGTTAATTATGAAGTTATATTAATTAATGATATAGTCTTAAAGTTACAACCGGCCCTTTGAGTGCAACCATAATGCTGATGTGGCCCGTGATGAAATTGAGTTTGACACCCCTGTAGTAAAGCCTCAGATTGTACCAAAACAGAGTGTAAGACACATGAATGTACACACTGAAAGTAGCACACTGAGTAAATATTCATGCCCAGAGCTGCACAGATGTGAGTAGAGATGTGTGTAAATGAACTCACAGCGGTGTGTATCATGTATTGCGTTCTGGTGCTGCTGAATAACGGTGTGTCTAACATCACTCTGGTTTAAATCACGCAGCGGAAACACACACCGGTTGTAAGCCGTCTCCAGAGAATATGAAAAGCATTTCCTACATGAGTGATGGTTTTAGTACATCGCAGAACACAAAACAGTCTTTATGAACAAGACGGAGCCTTTTATTTATGAGGCGACGGCAGCAGACGGGAAGCATTTCATTATCTTCACCAGGAACAGGAAGGTTTTATGGCCTCTCAGATTCTCCTCTCCTTTCCTTTCCAACTCGTTCCATTCCTTTCCTTTCAAATCCTTTCCTATCCTTTCCTTTCCATTCCTTTTCTTTCTTTTCCTTTCCAACTCGTTCCTTTCCTTTCCAATCCTTTCCTTTCCTTTCCTTTCAAATCCTTTCCTATCCAATCCTTTATTTTCACCTTACATCTCCTTTAACCTGTTAAGCACCAAGCCTGTTTTTCATGTTTCAGGCTCGAAAATGACATGCCCAAAACAAATGACTACAACTTAACTTCTAAAAGGGTTATATGAATAATTTCTTTTATCAAAGCAAGGTTACATCTGTGAGTTGGATTTAGAAGTGTCAGAATCAATATAGATGTTTTTTATTTTAAAGAAAATTCAGATTTTACATAGTAAAAAACTGTAAATTATAGTGTCCGTCCAAAAATAATTTTTTACAGATAGTGAAAACTACCCTTGGATGATGGGTTAGTAGACTAAAAGCTTTAGGAATCCAAAGTACAACATATAATAAGTGCCCTGTATCAAGATTGATGCAAAACAAGTGACATTTAACCTTTTTAGAGAGGTTTAGCCAAAACCACTCCACCTCTGAGGTGATTTGAGTGAAAATGTTTTTTTTTCCATATCTCTGGCCCCCCTTGCTCGATTTGGATGGTTGACACCTCTTTCTGACCGTTAGAGCCAATAGAATCGAAGGGGGAGTCCCCCACACACACACGTTGTGAAGAGAAAAGGTGGGGGCTGTGCGCATGTACATTTCAGTTTAGTGGACCGATCTCTCGCTCTGGCATTTGGAAACGAAAAAGCAGTTTTATTGCTTATGGATTATCAGAAATCATTTCAAAGAAGGCACAGACACATTGGATGAACCTATGGATTAACTGCAGCATCGTTTTTTTATCGTTTTAATGCCATTGAAGACCAGTTTTGACCAAGGTAAGCCATGTTAGCGTTTCTAGCTACCTAGCTCCACATGTTATGATGTACGCTTTCGTTTATAGCTTCGCAAATGTTTATCACTGAGTGTTGAGGTTTTTTACACAGATTCAGTGTCTCCAGGACACCAAAAACGAGTGGTTGGCTGTGCATCTAGGATAAGTAATAAGGGAGTTATTGTGAGTTTAAGTGCAGTTTTAGGTTACATTCTTTTAGCGTTTAGTGTTAGCATTGTGGGTTTTTTTTGGAAAAAAAAATGAAAAAGATCAGTTAGCTGAGTTTCTTCCCGTTACATGGATATAAAACATTCATAGTTTATTAAATATTAAGATTCCTTAGACGTTGTTTCCTGCAAATGACACGTTTATCCGCCCGGTACCGGGGGGCGGTGCGTAACAGGTTAATGTCCTCAACTTTACTTTCCTTTGTTTGGTTTCGTTTCCTTTACGAACCCTTCCCAATTATTTTCATTCTAACTTTTTTATTTTCTCCTCTTTCTTTATATTTCATTCCCTTTCCTTTCCTTTCCATTCGTTTATTTTCCAATCCTTTCTTTTACTTCCCTTGGTTTGGTTTCCTTTCCTTTCCGGATCTTCCCGATTCCTTTTCATTCCAACTTTTTTTATTTCGTCCTCTTTCTTTACATTCCCTTTCCTTTCCAACTCTTTCAAATTCCTTTCCTTTACTTTACAATCCGTTCCTTTCCTTCCATTTTTACATTTTGTTTTAATGGCTCTGTGCATCTGTAGATATTGTGCTTCTCTGTCTAACTCGAGGCTGGATGGTAAGTCATTATTTCTGAGCCGTTCAATATTACAGCGATATCTCAAAGCAACATGAATCTTGACTTCATTCACATCCCTGCCTCGCAGCGCAGGCACATCTTGAGAAATTGACCTCTTGCAATGAATAGAAAAATATATTTTTTTCTTGGTCAAACAAGAGCAGCGCTTCTGTGCTTATGAAACGCAACGTTAGGTAAACATGAGCTTGATCACAAAAGGAGAAAACATCGAAACTGTGACGGCCCGTCCACACAGCAGCGTTAAAAAAATCTTGGAGGTGGGCGTATCTGAAGCTTGGGGATTTTTTGCGAGCAAGGCATCAACAACCAATCACATGAATCTCCCGCCCCCGACATACGAAGCAAAAAAGTTTGAAGTAAACTGGATATAAACTCCCCAAACAGGCGAAAACCTACCACTGTCTCTGCCACCTCCCTCCATGCCTGGCTCCTCCGGTTTATATCCCGGTAGGTAAATAGGGACTGGTCATAAAGCACCGGGTGATTCCCTACCGCTCATTTCTCCTCCATGTTTTGGAATATGAGGAAATGACCTGCGGTATGTCTCTCCCAGCATACACGCCGTTTGATTGGCTAGAGCTTGAACTGTCAGATTTGCATACACAGGATTTGATTGGCTGACGCTTCCACCTCAGCTTCAAAAGTTGAACATTGCTCAACTTTTGAATCCTGAAAATCCTGAAAATCTCCGCTCTGCTTCCCACAATGCAGTTCGGCGAAAAGTGAGGCAAAGTGACGTCATCCCATTCAAAGTGAATGGGCAGAAGCGTTCCAAGATTTTTTAACGCTGCTGTGTGGACGGGCCGTAAGACCTCCGTTAGCAAACAAAATGTCGGCAGAAAAGCTCAAAAGGGATCAATCACTTCTTGTTTCTGCCAAAAAGGAATATTATAAAATATATCATGGCATCGGGTAACCTGTTGTTATTAAGGGGGTATATCAGTATGTAGTGTATCTACTTTAAAGAGTCCTCTCCTGCTGATGTTCAGGTGTATATCAGTATGTAGTGTCTCTACTTTAAAGAGTCCTCTCCTGCTGATGTTCAGGTGTATATCAGTATGTAGTGTATCTACTTTAAAGAGTCCTCTCCTGCTGATGTTCAGGTGTATATCAGTATGTAGTGTCTCTACTATAAGAGTCCTCTCCTGCTGATGTTCAGGTGTATATCAGTATGTAGTGTCTCTACTTTAAAGAGTCCTCTCCTGCTGATGTTCAGGTGTATATCAGTATGTAGTGTCTCTACTTTAAAGAGTCCTCTCCTGCTGATGTTCAGGTGTATATCAGTATGTAGTGTCCTCTACTTTAAAGAGTCCTCTCCTGCTGATGTTCAGGTGTATATCAGTATGTAGTGTCTCTACTTTAAAGAGTCCTCTCCTGCTGATGTTCAGGTGTATATCAGTATGTAGTGTCTCTACTTTAAAGAGTCCTCTCCTGCTGATGTTCAGGTGTATATCAGTATGTGGTGTCTCTACTTTAAAGAGTCCTCTCCTGCTGATGTTCAGGTGTATATCAGTATGTAGTGTCTCTACTTTAAAGAGTCCTCTCCTGCTGATGTTCAGGTGTATATCAGTATGTAGTGTCTCTACTTTAAAGAGTCCTCTCCTGCTGATGTTCAGGTGTATATCAGTATGTAGTGTCTCTACTTTAAAGAGTCCTCTCCTGCTGATGTTCAGGTGTATATCAGTATGAAGTGTCTCTACTTTAAAGAGTCCTCTCCTGCTGATGTTCAGGGTGTATATCAGTATGTAGTGTCTCTACTTTAAAGAGTCCTCTCCTGCTGATGTTCAGGTGTATATCAGTATGTAGTGTCTCTACTTTAAAGAGTCCTCTCCTGCTGATGTTCAGGTGTATATCAGTATGTAGTGTCTCTACTTTAAAGAGTCCTCTCCTGCTGATGTTCAGGTGTATATCAGTATGTAGTGTCTCTATTTTAAAGAGTATCAGTATGTAGTGCAGTGACCATCAACTGGCGGCCCGCGGGCCACATCCGGCCCGCACGGCGGGGGCGACTGTGGCGTAAAAAAAGATAATAATAAAAAAAAAAAATGAAAAAGAGTGAGAAAGTTGCATGCTTTGCGATATGATGACGCCTGAGATTGTACACTTTTGCAACAGCGACCGTTTCATTGCAGATAAGGCAAACAGGTGTAGCCTTATTGAACGATGGCATGATGAATGCGTATTTATCCGTCCATTCCTCATTAAAACTGCGGTTTTCCACGTCAACTTTACGCTTGAGGCTCTTTGACAGTGAAATGTTTGCGTGCCTGGCAAACAATTTTCTCATATCCTGCAACCGTTTCCCACCAATCAGGACACGGTATTAATAAAAAAGTTGATTCCTTTCCCTGCCAATCAGGACTGCTTTCAGTTTTATTACCCCGGATACAGGCTTATAAAAAAAATGATTCTTTTTTCAATAAAGTGAACATATTAATCAATTGTATATATATATATAAATATATATATATATATATAATTTATTATGATTTATATATAAATATATATATAAAAATCTCTGGCCCCCGAAAGTGTCTCTTGGATTAATTTTGGCCCTTGGACAAATGTAGTTGGTGACCCCTGATGTAGTATCTCTACTTTAAAGAGTCCTCTCCTGCTGATGTTCAGGTGTATATCAGTATGTAGTGTCTCTACTTTAAAGAGTCTGTGTGTGGTGCCTGTGTGTGTGTGTGTGTGTGTGTGTGTGTGTGTGTGTGTGTGTGTGTGTGTGTGTGTGTGTGTGTGTGTGTGTGTGTGTGTGTGTGTGTGTGAAGGCGATGAGGAAAATGGAGTGTCGTGGTCAGCAGAGAAACAATCCTCATGCGTCTCCTCCTGATTGGCTCACATCTGAATTCACCGTGCCGTGTCTTTCATGATCCGCTAATCAATATCGCCCTTAAACCCCCCCCCCCCCCCCCCCCCCCCCCCTCACCAAACCCCCCCTGGACCCCCTGGTCTAACTAAAGATTGAGATTGAGAAGGGTTAAGGTTGTGTATAAAGCATCCCCGCTCTCACCTCCCATTTGCTGTCCTGGGTCTTCCTCTTCAGCGAGACGCTCCAGTTCTCCGGGTCGGGCTCGGCGCAGTGAGCGATGGTCAGGGCCAGCGGGACGGAGAGGTCGAGGCCCGGGGGGCCGTACGTCACCTCAGGGCCCAAGAGGATCTCACAGCCCTCCAGGGTCTCCACACTGAGACACAACGAGAGAGGATGAGACACACATGAGACACACAGGAAGAGGATGAGACACACAGGAAGAGAAACAAATTGTACTTCTTGAATATATATGTATATACGTGTTAATAAGCCCACATTTTCTAACAAATCAAACAAAGAAAAAAGGGTTAGGGTTAGGGGAGCTGAGGGCCGATTCAAAATGGCCCTCGGGCCGCATTTGGCCCCCGGGCCGTAGTTTGGACAACCCTGATGTAGTATGAGCAGTAATGTACTATTGATGTGTGAAAGGGGTTTGGTTGCACTGTATTGTAAAATGTCAAAGTAAATTAAAATAGTATGTAATAAAAAAGCCTGAAAAATATTTAAAAGCATATTTGTTCAAAAATAAGTGTTATACTGTAACAACAACATAACCATTGATGTGTTAAAGGGCCCATGTCATGGCCATTTCCACTGATCATAATTACATTGTTGAGGTATACTAAAATAGATTTATACTGTGCAATTTTCCAAACTCACATTGGTTTCGCATACAGCATCTCTGTCAAGCATGTGTATTCAGCAGTATTCACTTTCTCCACTAAACGACTCGTTGGAGCTCTTGCCCCCCCCTCCCTGTGAGCCTAGTGTGCTCCGATTGGTCAGCTCGGCCACTCTGTTCTGATTAGTCAACCACCAGAGATGCTGCGCCCATGTCAGTGCTTTTCCCGGCTGCTCTCAGCGTAACATCAGTCTTATCATGGCGTCGGCACAGCCGTATATTTTATATACATATATATTTTTAACTGTTGTTATAGAAGAGTGTGACGGCCCCAGGGCCTTTGTCTTACGATGGGGTGGAGCTGAAGAGGCTAATCAGCACGATCACGGACACCTCCGGACACTACGGCCCCAGTCTCTCTCCAAAGCGGCTGCAGGAAGACTAACTCTGCGATCCTCTCAACCACCTATCTTTGCATTTACCACAATAAATGTGCCGTGGTTTTGTAAACTCGTGTATGTCTCCTTGTCTTTGTGGCCTACGAGCCGCTCATAACAAAGAGTAAGTTATTTTTACCCGTTATAAACTACTACTGTTTGATGAGAAATCAAATCATGGTTTGCTATATATGAATTCAGGGAAGAAAGGATAGGCCTACTAAGTATTTCCATTAAACTTTATTTTTAGAAATGTACAAAATGAACATAAATATACATATATACACGGTATATCATCCATTCCTCCTCCTCGCATCTTGCCTACGCACAGTCGGTGCGGTGCCTTTTAGCACGAGGCCTCAGTAGTAGTAGAATCCCTTCCCCGTCATGGATTGTCCGCCAGGATCTGGCTGGACGAAATCAAATGCAAATCACAAAATATTAGAGAAACTTAGTTGTTTTAGATTCGTTAGTAGTAGTTGTGTAATGAACAGCTTGCCTGCTAATATGCTAACCTAGCTTTGTTTACCTTGGTAGCTAACACGATATGAACGTTAGCTTGGAGGAAAGGCAACTATAATGCAGTGTAATAAAACTACTATGAACAAAAGCTAGTGGTTCATATTAGGCTAGCAATAATGTGTTTATAATTGCAATCGTATACGGGTATTCTGCTACCATACAATGTAACTTGCATGAATACATTGTTTTGCGCTAGCATACAGCTAGCCTCGTTAGCTACATGCAGTATATGTACGGTCACAATGTACGGTAAATCACAGTACAGTATACTGTATGAGTATTCCGTGTGTGTGAATGCAGACATTCTCCTGCCATGACAAACATGTAAGGCCATCTGCTGATATTAGAGTTGATATATGGAAACTCTAGCAACTTAGTTAGCACAGTTAGCACTGTGTCAATGGCTTAGCAGTCCAACACAGTTTACACATTTAAACAGTCTTGTTTGATAAATACACAAATAACAATGCAAACTTACAGGTTGTATACCCAGATCTTCCCCTGCTCCAAACGGTCCAAACAAGCTGTGCATATCCGGCCTCAAACTGGGCAATGTTTTGGAAGCTTTCGTCTGTGAAATGCCGGTTCTTCGAACCTCTGGCGGAGGAACACGCCGCTGCTGGTGTGGCCATAGCTCTTCGGGATTGGTCCATTTCGTTCCGGGTACCGCATGACATCAGGCGGTACCCGGAAGAATCAAATGGGCAGTGACGTATCTCCAACGAGGCGTTTTGGGGAGGTATTTTCTGTGTTAGAGTTGTACTCGCTACAGGGTGTACTTTGAGGGTTTTGACTCTGCACACCGTTTACATGCATAAAAACCTTCATAACACACAAGGGGACGGGTAATAACCGGAAAAGCATGACATGGGAGCTTTAAGAGATGTTGGTAGCACTACATCAAGTTATTGAATTGTTCTATGAGTATATGTTTTCGGCGTTGCAGTTTGTAGACGGTCCCTAAGCACTCACTCCTCTCTCTCTTCCAGGTGCAGTTTGTAGACGGTCCCTAAGCACTCACTCCTCTCTCTCCTCCAGCTGCAGTTTGTAGACGGTCCCTAAGCACTCACTCCTCTCTCCTCCAGCTGCAGATTGTGACCAATTCTTGATGTTTGGCTCGGATGACGGCGCTTATCGAACTGTTCTGATTAAAACGACTCTGTAGCTCGTTGTCTACCTTGCTATGATTGTAAAGTCATGTTGTTTGTATTTTTACAACGTTATGTTCATGAGTTATTGATCCGCGAAATTCGAATCTGTCAATAACTCAGCTCAGAGTATGCTTTGCGACGTGCATGTCCCCTCGCTCTGAGTGTTCTCTTGAGGTGTCTTTCACTTCTGTGAAACCCGTGCCTATTGCCAAGCACTGATGTTATGTCTTTATATTTAAGGCCAAGCTCAAAGTAAAATCGATGAACCGCTCCATTGTTGTGGTTTCTGTGTTGCCGAACTGACCCGGAAGTACATTGAGCTAAATGAAAAGTTTTGCGAGATCTCGCAAAACTTTTTTTTTTTCTTCTCCATGTCCCCTAGGGGGCTCCGTAAAAACCACCCTTGAATGATGGGATAGTAGACAAAAAGCTTTAGGAATCCAAACTATAACATATAATAAGTACCCTGTATCAAGATTGATGCCTTTTTAGAGAGGTTTAGAAAAAAGAAACCCACTTCTGGGGTCATTTGGGTGCATTTTCCAGATCTCTGGAACCAATGGTCGATTTTGGTGATTGACCCCTCTTTTGACCCATTAGAGCCAATAGAATCGAGGGGAGGTTCCTAAATCCACCTACACGTTACCATTGAGGATTGAGAGTGATGCGCACGCAGTTTGCCCAAAACCGAAAGCTATGTTACACTCTATATGAAAACTACTCTTATTGCCATAAATGTTATGATGGATTATCAGTATTCATTTCAAAGTGACACAGAAACATTGGATTAACCTTCAGCAGCGTTTTTATCGTTTTGATGCCCTTGAACACAACTTTTGATCAGAAACAGCAAAGATAAGACGTATTTGCTGTTTTGGCCCCAAAAAGTGAAGTTGTGTGTTGTCTGGTTTTGCTTTCGCTGCGGCGAGTTTTGGTCGCACAGTGATGAAACGTATACCATTGGAATCTGTGGAATCTCAGCTTTCATATAATATATAGTTTGTGCAGATTGCATGAAGTATAAAAGATTGCTACCGTGAGTTATGTGCTAAGTGCGTTAGCACTCTTTTGCTTAGTGCTAATTCAGACGCTTAGCGTTAGAGTTCTGTTTTGTTTAGGTAACAATGGTTCATATCGTCAGTTAGCTGAGTTTCTTCCCGTTAAGTGGGTATGACAAATTAATAGGTTGTTAAATGTTAAAAAGCCCTGAGACACAGTTTTGTGAATATTGTTGTGTTTTGTCCCCGGCGGCGGGGGCATCGGGCTTAATAGGTTAAAATACACTTTATACCAGAGGTGTCAAACTCAAGGCGAAAGCTCACAAAGAATATAAGAAGTTTATCATGAGGTTAAAACCAGATTACTAGAAGTATGTTAGAACAACTACATGTCCCATAATGCCTCTTGTTTTGTGAACTGCACACTGAAGCGTCTTAATATCAGCCGTTTCTCACAGTGGCAGAAACACAAGTGACAGCGGCACAGCGACAACAAACATGGAGCAAAGTACGATAACATCAGCAACCAAAAGGCAGCCGCTTCCTCAACAGAATATCTTTATTATTCACTTAACCTGTTAAGCCCTGAGCCTGTTTTTCAGGTCTCAGGCTCGAAAATGACATTCCCAGAACAAATGACCATATCTTCCCTTCTAAAAGGGTTAAATTAATAATCTTTTTTCTCAAAGTAATGATAAACCTGTGAGTTGGATGTAGACAAGTCAGAATCAATATAGATGTTTTTTATTTTAAAGAAAATTCAGATTTTACATAGTAAAAACTGTAAATTATAGTGTCCGTCCAAAAAATATTTTTTACTTATAGTGAAAACCACCCTTGGATGATGGGTTAGTAGACTAAAAGCTTTAGGAATCCAAAGTACAACATTTAATAAGTACCCTGTATCAAGATTGATGCAAAACAAGTGACATTTGACCTTTTTAGAGAGATTTAGCAAAAAGAAACCACCTCTGGGGTCATTTGGGTGGATTTTCCATATCTCTGGCCCCCCTTGCTCGATTTTGATGGTTGACACCTCTTTCTGACCGTTAGAGCCAATAGAATCGAAGGGGGAGGCCGCCACACACACTCATTATGAAGAGAAAAGGTGGGGGCTTCGCGCATGTAATTTAGCATCAGAGTGAACCTATCTCTAGCTTTGACATCTGGAAACGGAAAAGCAGTTTTAATGCTTATGGATTATCAGAAATCATTTCAAAGGGACACAAAACACATTAGATTAACCTATGGATTAACTTCAGCAGCGTTTTTATCGTTGTAGTGCCATTGAAGACCACTTTGGAGAGACTACAGAGCCAAGGTAAAAATGTTAGCATTTTTAGCTACCTAGCGTCACCTGTTTTGATGTCCGTTTTTGCTTATAACGTCGCAAATACGTATAATTCAGTGATAATGAGGGTACCCATTGATTCTGTGTCACCTCACGATGTGAAACGATGTCATGGATGTAGAGAAGAGATAAATAATAAGGTTTTGTGAGTGATTTTCGGTGCAGTAAGGTGTTAGCATTTTTCGCTAGTTGCTAATTCAGAGGCTCAGTGTTAGCATTGTGGGTTTTATTTTGAAAAAAAAAAAAAGATCAGTTAGATGAGTTTCTTCCCGTTACATGGATATAAAACATTCATAGTTTATTAAATGAACATGCCCTCAGACACTGTTTCCTGCAAGATGTTGCGGCAGTGCCCCGGTACCGGGGTCTCTCGGGCTTAACAGGTTAAGAAATGTTGATCTTCGAGTGATGAGATATTACTCCACTTCTGCAGTTACTATCTTCACTAGCTGATAAATGATTGGCCGCTCAAACATTCAGTTGGATAAATGTTTGTATTTATTCTGGATCCCGTCACACACAAATCAGAAATGAACAACAATTGAAAATGACACAGAATCAATGAAACAGAAAAGTTTAAACTAACCCGACATAAAGATCTGAAATCATTCATCATGTGAAGAAAGCTCTTCCTCTCATTGGCTCTAAATCAAACTCCATGTTAATGAGAGTTATGGAGAAACATGATTCTGACAAGCTTTGGTTGGTCCCACGTGTTAAGGAGAAGAAACTAAGTGCATGTAGTTCAGTTTAATAAAGGTTGATCATAGATACAAAAAGAATACCTTCCAACTAAATAACAAGAAACTAAACAGGTGCAGCTTTAGTTCATTTCTCTCTAAGAAATGAACTCCATCAGAGATTTTATCCTCCTGTTGATCTAACTGCTCTGTTCCACTGTCACACACACCTTCCCTGGTAATATCTTCACTTCATCCCAAGTTAAAACGTATGGAAACATCTTCTCAGTGAAAGTGTGTGTGAAGGTGTGTATGTGTGTGTTAGTGTCAGGATCAAAGAACGACAGCTTTCCTCTGTCCCAGTCCAGATTCACTCTGACCCTCTGGAGCTCCTTCTTCAGTCTGAGAGGAGTTTCTTGACCTGGTGGTGACCATGCTGAGTAGTTACCTTCATAAAACTGTATGCTCCATAATCCAGACTCCATGTCTCCCTTCCTGTCGACAGACTCTGCTAACACTCCCAGTTCCCAGCATGTATTGTCTCCAACCTGGACGTCCCAGCTGTGAGTCCCTGAGTTAAAGCCCTCAGAGCCCAGGACAGAGAAGTTATCAAACCTCTCTGGATTATCAGGAAGTTTCTGTTCCTCCTCTTCCTCCTCTCGCTCCTCTTCCTCGTCTTCTTTTTCTCTCACAGAGGTCAGATCTTCAGACAGCATGAGGTCTGGATCAGCAGTGTTTGGGTCCAGGATGAGAGGAGAGTAGGACACCATGTCCTTCATCTTGCTCCAGATGTTGAAGCTGAGGTTGCCCAGGTGTTTGGCCTGGTCTATCAGAGCTCCTGAGGGCAGCTGTGGCTCCTCCAGCAGGGGGCGCTGCAGCCTCTCCACTGCAGCCTTGTAGTTGAGCAGGAAGGAGACGTCTTCAGATCTCAGCTCCTCCTCTGTGGCTCTGACTGTGTGTGAAAGAGCTGCTATCTCTCTGCTCACAGCCTCCATCTTCTCCTCCATCATCCTCCTCTTCAGCTCCTCTTCCTCCCTCAGTGCAGCCATCCTGGCCTCCTCTTCCTCTTCTAGAAACTGGTGAAGCTTCTTAAACTGCTCCTTAATCTGCGTCTCTGTGCGTCGAGCCTGGACCTTCAGGTGTTCTGCTGTTTGATCAAACTCCACTTTAACTTCTTCAAAAGTCTCTAACTTCTTCTTGAAGGGCTGCAGAGTTTCCTGAAGCTCCTTCTTGTGTTGTCGTGCAGCTTCATCGATGGGTCTGAATCTGTGGTCGCTGTGCTTCTCTGAATCTCTGCAGACGACACACACTGGCTGCTGATGGTCCAGACAGAAGAGTTTGAGTTTCTCAGAGTGCAGACTGCAGAGAGCCTCTGGAGATCTCTGATCTCTCTCCTGTAGGAAGGTCTCACACAGGTTCTTTAACACCAGGTTACAGGGAGGTTCTCCTCTTGAAGATCTTCTCTTACAGACTGGACACTCTCGTGTTGGTTTCTCTCCAAACCAGTTCTGCAGACAGGCTTTACAGAAGCTGTGGCTACAGGACAGAACAACAGGATCTCTAAAGACTTCCTTACAGACCGGACAGCAGAGATCTTCCTCTGATCTGGAAGCCATGTTGTCTCTGAGTGAAGCTGAAAACACAGCAGACAAGAAGTACAGTCAGTCATGGCTTTTAAAACAGCAATTGTAACCCCAGTGTTTAAATGTAGTGACAAGTTATCAGCTATAGACCCACCAGCTTTCTACCTGTGTCTAAAGTGATCAGTTAGCTCACTAAAATGGGTAAGGTCGTATTTATCTAGTCATTCTCAATGTTTTCTTATAAATAATAAACTATCATCAACCGAACCATGTTCACTGGGAGTGCCACAAGGCTCTGTGTTGGGACCGTTGTTGTTCAGCATATATTAATGATCTCTATCCGGATGTATGCTGACGACACGGTCATTTACACTCAAGGGAAAATGCTGAACAGGTAGCCACTAAGCTCTCAGTAACACTGAACAGTGATTCATGTCTTACTTTAAATAAATAAAAACAGTTACGATGTATTTTACTAACAAACCCAAACCAACCGTGTATCCACAGCTTAGTGTTCATGGACAAACCATCAAAACGTTAATGATGTAAAATATCTAGGAGTGATCTTGGATACCAATTTGACTTTTAAAAAACATGAAATACAACATCTTTAAAAGTAAACACATCAGGAACTCATTAACAATAGAAGCATGATTTCCCCACATCTTCAGTATTGTATCCCGTGTTGGTTTCAGGCCAGTAAGACTGAGCTGAAACCAGTTGAGGTTCTTCTCAAAGAAGACTGTTTTGATAAGAAATCATTAAAACACCATCAATGCAATATGTTATCCAGATACAATCTCCTTTTGTTTTCAATAACTCAATTGGTATTCAACATCAGATCCAATGCTACTCCAGCACCGTTGAGAAGCTTCTTCCAGCTCCGCTCTGAACAAATGGGCAGAACCTCGACCCGCCCTGAACGCAGATTTAACCTCTGCACAATCTGCCTTCTCTTGTTTACGCAATCAAACATTGGAATCTGCTTCCATCTTAAAACCTGCTCAGATTTTCAATTTTTTTCCCAAATGTAGCTTTTTGTGTCTTACCAACATGAAGTTTTCTGTAATTTGAGATGTTAGATAAATGATTCGTACAATTATATGTACTTTGTCAAGTGTACTAGTATATTTATACCTCTGTACTTTGATCTGGTTTTATTGAGAGTGTGATAGGCACTAGGACATGTTGTATTGCTGTGTTGACAGATCTGCTGTTTAAGTGGCCGTGACAGACCTCACCTTTACCTCACCTACCTCTATTAAGCTTACCATTAATACAAAATGTTAAATTGGCTATAATTTGGTTTGATGGAAAGGATGTATATCTCAATAATGTCTTATCAGACTTGTGAATCCAGACATGTGAAACTAGACAGAACATCCTGAACTCTTGACCTATGCACACTATGCATTTTAGAAGGTGCAAGCAAAGCATAAAAGTTCCAACCACAATTCTAGGAAGGCCTTGTGGTTTTTGACTCCTTGACAACGGCTACAACCAGTGTGCGAAATACCCGTCAATAATCGGGGGGGTCCCCATCTCCCGTTTATTGCGCAACATACCGGTCGAAGATTTCTCAATATGCAGTAGGCCTATACAATATTTCATGGATGCAAGCCAAGACAATCAGTAGTCCATAGCAGCGTTTCTCAACCGGGGCGCCGTCTGGCGTCTTCAGGGGTGCCGTCAAATAATTCTATATTCTGACGTTCATATGAATCAAATCAAATCAAATCAAATCAAGTTCTATTTCATACTTACTGACCGCCAGAGGCGGTGCTTTAGCACTGGATATCTTCTGTCTCGCGCATGCGTAGGTCGAATATTTATATCAACAAAGTCACGTGTGACCCCGTATGACACCGGAAGGTATAAGTTCCGGTGCTGTCAACGGGCTCAGTCCTTTTTCATCTTCTCGCTGCGTAGGTTACTACTTATGAGTAGAAGCCAAGCTAAGCTTACTGAAAATTGGGATTCTAGCTCATCGCTACCTGTAGCCTTGCGATCGTTTGATCGGAGCTGCGGGCTAGGAAAAACGCTCGCCCTCCAAAGGCTGCGACGAGCTGTCCGTCCTCCCAAGGGAGGGGACTGCGGTGTTCACCGCCCGGACCCCAGGAGCTCCGGACCGGTAAAGAGCGGACGCTCCTGCACACAGCCGGTGAGATCGCTACCAATTATTGCTGATTGTGCTATATCTATATACTCTCAAACTAATGAGATAATTGTGTACAAATTAACCGAGGGCTCTCGCTAATTTGTTACTGTTACCTGTACTATCACCCAGTTAGCTGAGTGCTCCGCTGAAGGCTAACTTTCTACTGCGCTAGTGAAGAGAGCGTCTCCGCCCTCCTCCTCACTACATACTTTTGGTTCTTTACCTGTACTATCATCCAGTTAGCTGAGTGCTCCCGGTGAAAGCTAACTTTCTACTGTACTAGTGAAGGGAGCGTCTCCGCCCTCCTCCTCACTACATACTTTTGGTTCTTTACCTGTACTATCATCCAGTTAGCTGAGTGCTCCCGGTGAAAGCTAACTTTCTACTGCACTAGTGAAGGGAGCGTCTCCGCCCTCCTCCTCACTACATACTTTTGGTTCTTTACCTATACTATCATCCAGTTAGCTGAGTGCTCCCGCTGAAAGCTAACTTTCTACTGCACTAGTGAAGGGAGCGTCTCCGCCCTCCTCCTCACTACATACTTTTGGTTCTTTACCTATACTATCATCCAGTTAGCTGAGGGCTCCCGCTGAAAGCTAACTTTCTACTGCACTAGTGAAGGGAGCGTCTCCGCCCCCCCTTTCACTGCATACATTGGTTCCTTGCCTGTTCTATCGTCCAGTTAGCTGAGTGTTTTCGTTCAAACTAACTGTTACGGCGTTAGTGAAGGGAGCGTCTCCGCCCCCCCCCTCTCACTACATACAATTGTTTCTTTACCTGTTCTATCGTCCAGTTAAGCTGAGTGTTTTCGTTCAAGTTAACTGTTACGGCGCGAGTGAAGGGAGCGTCTCCGCCCCCCTCTCACCGCATACATTGTTTCTTTACCTATTCTATCGTCCAGTTAAGCTGAGTGGTTTCATTCAAGCTAACTGTTACGGTGCTAGTGAAGGGAGCGTCTCCGCCCCCCTCTCACAGCTCACAATTAGTTCCTGTTCTATCCTCCAGTTAGCTGAGTACTCTCGCTCAAAGCTAACTTGCTACAGTGCTAGTGAGGGAGTGTCTTCGCTCCCCTCTCACGGCGCACAATTGGTTATTTTATTTAATCGTTTATTTGACAGGGACAATGCACTGTAATGAACACTTAAAACATTTAAAGGTGTCAAACGTAACAGTGCCAGATTTAGCTTTGAGCTATTTTCCATTCCCTCACATAAAACATTAAGGAAATTACTTTTTACAAACAGGGTAAAAAAAAAAAAAAAAAAAAAAAATATATATATATATATATATACATGATATGCAAAGAGTGGCAACGACACATAAAGTGTTCCATCCTCCAGTTAACTGAGTGCTCTCGCTCAAAGTTAACTTGCTACAGCGCTAGTGAAGAGAGTGTCTTCACTCCCCTCTCACAGCTCACAATTAATTCCTGTACTATCCTCTAGTTAGCGGAGTGCTCTCGCTCAAAGCTAACTTGCTACAGCGCTAGTGAAGAGAGTGTCTTCACTCTCCTCTCACAGCTCACAATTAGTTCCTGTTCTATCCTCCAGTTAGCTGAGTGCTCTCGCTCAAAGCTAACTTGCTATAGGGCAAGTGAAGAGAGTGTCTTCGCTCCCCTTTTCACTGCACACAGTTGGTTCCTGTTCCATCCTCCAGTTAACTGAGTGCTCTCGCTCAAAGTTAACTTGCTACAGCGCTAGTGAAGAGAGTGAATCCGCTCCCCTCTCCCTGCACACAGTTGGATGCCCGTTCCAGCCTTCAGTTAGCAGAGTGCTCTCGCTTAGGCTAACTCGCTACGGCGCTAGTGGAGAGAGTATTCCGCTCTCCTCTCACGGCATAAACCCATTAACTGACTTCATTTTTTCTCACTCCAGTTAGCAGAGTGCTCACGCTCAAGCTAACTACTATTGTGCTCACTCCCCTCCACGGCATATTTGTTTCCTGACCAGTTATTTACAGGCAGCTGAGTGCTCTAGCTATCGCTAGGTCTAACGGCTCTAACACCTGAATGGCTCCTCTTTAACCAGAGGATGGCCATGACCTTTGCCCCTCTTGTCTTGGCCTCGAGCATCTGAGGGAGGGCCTTTCGGAGGACCCGTGCATGAATTGCACCATCATGCCTCGTGCGGTAAGAGCTGCCGAGGTTGAACTACTGACTGAGGGTGGCCTTCCCCCCGCACAGTCGACTCCAGCCCAACCTACCCATCCTAGGCGTTGGGCCGCAGAGGCTGCGGGTGCACCGCCCAAGAAGAGGACTAAGCCTGATAGGCTGTCCTCCAGGGTGGACCTACTCACTACTGAGCTAGCCCAGATGAGGTCACTCCTCTTGGCTCTCCATTCCCGAAACAGCGCCTGCCAGTGCGTTCTTTAGGCGCACTCCGGCACCCGCCACCCGCACTGTTCCTCCCTCTTGTGAGTATCTGAGGGAGTTACATGCATGCTGGGGGGACACTAAGGCTCTTTACAGTATTAGGACACGGCTCTCCTTCTCTCTCATGTCGCCCGGCTAGGCCTCAAGGTGAACATGGAGAGGAGTTGTCGGAACCCCTCTCAGAGCCTAACCTTCATTGGGGTGGCTCTGGACACAGTCACTCAACCAGCGAAAACAGTGTTCTCGCCCCCACTCCTGGTAGACGTGATGCTTTATTCTAGCAGCAGCCGACTGGATAAACCGTCCTGCTAAAACTTCTTGTTTTTTCCAGCTAGGTGAAGGCAGTGCTCTCGCTCCCGCTCCCTCTGCTGGTAACATGGGTGTAGTTACATCCCTTTTGTGTTCGGCGAGTAGGAGCGTTGCTCTACTCTTTCCGTTCAGCAGGTAGCTGGTGAAGGCTGTGTTGTCGCACCCCGCTCCCGCCTACGCTGCATCTGGCATTCGTTATTAACTCAACCAGTGAGGGCGGTGTTCTCGCCCCCGCTCCTGATAGACGCGCTGCTTCATTCTAGCAGCAGCTGCCTGGCTAGGCTGTCCTGTTAAACTTCCTTGTTTAACCCAGCTAGGTGCGGACCTGTCCATCTGCTGCACAGACTCTGCTGTGGGACGCCTTGGCGTCTCCCCAACAGGAAGGACCTCTTGTCTCAGTTGGAGGGTCGGATGTGGCACCCCGACCCCTGCCACCTCCAGCTGTGGGTCTGGCCACTGGGCCCGACCCACTGCTGAGCGACTGCATAGAGTCTGTCAGGAAGACTATTCTCAAATGCTAGGGACAACCTACTCGTAGGCAGTACGAAAACAGGTGGAAACTGTTTTTTGACTGGTGCCAAGGGCGAAATGAGGACCCAGCATATTGCTCGGTACCTACGACCCTTGAGTTCCTTCAGTCCCTCCTGGACGACGGCCGGTGTCCCGCTACCGTCAGGGTGTATGTGGCTGCTATATCAGCTCAACACGCAAGGGCTGACAACAGCACAGTGGGGAGCCATAGGCTGGTATCCCTCTTTTTAAAGGGGAGCTCTGAGGCTTCGCCCCCCGAATTTCCCAAGGGCCCCTACATGGGACCTGCCCTTGGTGCTGGATGCCCTATGCTTGCCTCCTGTTGAACCTTTGTTACAGGCAGAACTGAAGTGGCTCTCAGCTAAGACTGCTTTCCCTCTTGCCATCACCTCAGCAAAACGTGTAAGCGAGCTTCAGGCCTTGTCTGTGAACAGCTCGTGTCTGAGGTGGAACTCAGATGGCTCAGGTGTCACCTTATGGACGAACACAGCGTTCCTCCCTAAGGTGCTGGTACGCTCTCATTTTAATCAGCCTATCCAGCTGGCACGGTTTGACCCCCCATCAGGAGAGGGGGAAGAGAGGTCGAGACTCCTATGCCCGGTGCGGGCCCTTAGAGCTTATGTCCAGACTACCGCTGACATGCGTCAGTCTGAGCAGCTCTTTGTGTGTTACGGTGGTCCTAGAAGGGGCTGTGCGCTCTCAAAACAGCGCTTGTCCCACTGGATCGTGGACGTCATTGCCCAGGCATACAAGGCGAATGACCGTCCCTTGCCACCTAGAGTAAAGTGCCACTCTACCAGGAGTGTCTCCACATCATGGGCGACCTGGAGAGGGGTGCCCCTGGAGGACATATGTGCTGCGGCCACATGGGCATCTCCGAGCACATTCGCCAGATATTACAGGGTGAATGTTGCCGCCCCTCACCCGCTGGGTGTGGTCCTCCTGCAGAGTCCGTCTAGGCCATCCTTATAGGTGAGTATTCAGACTTCCTCGTGACTCTGTTGATATAGGTCATCCAGTGCTAAAGCACCGCCTCTGGCGGTCAGTAAGTATGAAATAGAACGATAGTTACGTATGTAACTACGGTTCTATGAATACTGGATGACCGCCAGAGTTCTTGGTCACTCGGAATTTCGTGTTTCTGCGAGAAGATTCCAAAGGACTGAGCCCGTTGACAGCACCGGAACTTATACCTTCCGGTGTCATACGGGGTCACACGTGACTTTGTTGATATAAATATTCGACCTACGCATGCGCGAGACAGAAGATATCCAGTGCTAAAGCACCGCCTCTGGCGGTCATCCAGTATTCATAGAACCGTAGTTACATACGTAACTATCGTTTTATTTATAAAGCACATTTAAAAGTGATTTTTGGTCTAGCCAAAGTGCTGTACATGTAATAAAAACACGTTACTACAATCACAATAAAAGACAATAAATTACAACAGATATATAAAAAACACACGGAAAAGTCAGGAGTCGTGCTCCGCTCTGACTAGAAGGCCAGGGAGAAGAAGTGTGTCTTAAGTGTTGATTTAAAAACCCCTAGGGTCTGGGCCGACCTCACATGGAGGGGCAGAGTGTTCCAGAGCCTAGGGCCAGCTGCTGCGAAGGCTCGGTGCCCTCGGGTTTTAAGCCTGGTCTTGGGCACTACCATGAATGAATGAATGAATACGCGACCGTTAAAGAGCCGTCTGTTTTCGATTCTATGCGAGGAAATGCTTTTGCCAGCCAAAATAGAAGATATTTGTGAATAAATGTTTTGAATTATGAATACTGGACATAGTAATCTTAAAAACATTTTAGTGACCATTGCAAGTGACAAATAAATATTATAATTTGAGACCCCCCCTCAAATGTAGCTGTTGAGGCTTTCAGGGGGGCTCAGGTGTTAATCAGGGCGGTCGAGCTCCCCCAGACCCTCCTGTATTTCGCACACTGGTTACAACGGTTGACGAAGACAATGAGCACAGGATGCACACGGACTACGCAAAGACTTGAACCAACTTCCTGGGCCAGAGAATCGTAGAGACAAGCTGTCCTTATGGTCTCTGTTAATAAATGAAGTCTCTGTTAATAAATTAAAGTATAAAGTTTGCATATTTGAAATTAAATGTTTAAAGAAGAAACTTGATTCTAAACATGACATTGACAATGTTTCTGCTTTCATGAAAAATGTTCATATTCCCTCTCTTTAAAAATACATATTATTACTATGAGTCTTTATTTGTTTTAATTTTAACTTTACATTTTTAATTGTTCATTAAGTAAAAGTTGAACATATGTGACCTCCTTCTCCCTCAAAGATAGAAAAGGGGAAACCACCTGATGCAGAGAGGGAGGAGAGAAGAGACTATAACAGATGATGTGTGAAGAGAAAGGGGGGGGGGGGCTTGAGAGCTTGGGGACTTTCTTTAGGCTTGATTTTGGGTCTTGGCTCTTGGGCCCTGGGCCTTGGGACCTGGGCTTGGGCTCTTTTAGACGGCTCTAGGGGATTGACTTGTGAACCTGTTGCTTTTGCACTTTGACCTTGTGTCTTTGTAAAACTTTTGTATCTTTCTTTTGTTATTTTTTGGATTCATGTAAGTCCTCTATTTTTGTTAAAAACTTAATAAAACCGGTTTGTACTTTGTACATTTCGACCCAACTCCTGGTCTCTCTGGTGGTCTCTGAAGGTATCTGCTTGGTCTTAGAGTGAGGTAAGAACACCCTTCCTTGGAAGAGGCTGACATTAGTTGATCATTTGGATTTTAAATTGTTTAAGGGGAATAGAAACTCTGCTAAGGTTAAACTATAGTTTCACATTGGTTACTGGTTAATGTGGTTTTGATTGATGTTGAAATATGACATATGCTCTGCTGATGTGGTAATGTCACTGCTGTGATATTAACGTTTGACTCTGGCTGGGTTTGATATTACTTTTGCATTGTTTTAATTGGCATAATTGGGGATCAAAAGAGGGGCTTAGGGATTGTGGGTCCTGAAGCTGCCCTAATTACCAAGGAGTCTCCCAACGACACAGGGTTTCTCCTCCAGGGGCAGTTTAGATACTGCTCTGGGGTTCTACCAGCCCACCAACACCTACTACACTACTCACTCCGTTTTGCTATCCTGGCGGTCGGAGATCCGACGCTTTAGTGCCTGAAATAAGTGATACGACGGGCAGCTGGTGTTAGAGGCCACGCTGTAGACGCCCCCTAAGCAGGTTACGGTGATCTTGCGTGTAGATTCTGGGGGGTTTAGTCCTAATGGTAGGAAGGCCGTTCTCCGGAGCCTTATCAGCACCAGAGCTCGGTATCGGAGACGACCTAGATATTAACGTTGGTTGTATCGAAGTTAGATTCCTTTTCAGCTTGTTGATTGTTATGTGTTCCTGCCCAGGGACTGCAGGTGGAAATGAGTTTTTAGCTATAATAAAGCATTTAGCATCTATTCTCTTTTTAAGATTAACGTATTTGTATGCATGGTCCTTGTTCAATAAAGACATCAAATAATATAATAAGTCCCCCCCCCCCTCCTCCTCTACTGACTGAAATCTACTCAGAGTGATGTTGAAGTCAGACTCACCTTCAGGGGGTTAGGGTCCTCAGGTTGAAGCAGCAGTGTTGGAGTTTCCTCTTTTCTCTCCTGTAGCTGAACTCAGAGGAAGTTGTTAGTTTGGTCTGAAGGTGAATCTGATCGTCTGGTTTTCAGTCCGTCTCTCTGTAGTGATGAAGTCTGCTTAATGCCGTTTGCTCTCAAGTAACTCAGGGAGTGTCTCGGTTCAAAGTGCGGATTGATTGCAGGATTAAAGGTTGTAGTGAAACATTAACACAACCTATCGTGCAGAGTGATTGTAGGTACTGTAAACCGTTATCAAATCAAACGCGGTAGTTCTAAATCTGAACCCATTCATCTGTACGAGCATACCGTTATGAACCTAAACTTTCCTATTTCTGGGAGCGGGTTTGAGTTCTTGCTGCTGCTTCGAGTTCTACAACGTAGGGATGCCATAAAAACAGCAATCAGACGTTTACTCTTGCGGTCGATAGATTATCTTGGATGTCGTCATTGTTGTAAAAGTCATTAGCCGCTTTCACACCAAGTACTTTGCCGTACTTAGTGCCGGAATAAGTCCCTGAGGGAAGATTACGCAAATGAGCCGCTGACGTCACTTCGTCTTCTTCTGCTTTGGGTTTACTGGCAGGCCGCAAACAACTTCACGGCGTATACTGCCACCCGGAGTCCCCGGCCGGAAGTCCCCGGAGTTGGGGAAGGCTTCAGTAGAAGCTGCTGGGACTCCCAGCAGCTTCTACTGAAGCCTTCCGAGTAAATCGCCAGAACGCCGACACCTCCTCATCTCCACCGCTCCCATATTTTATTTTGTGTTGCCATAAGTTATTCTCTCTCCGTTGGTGCGCGGTGCTAATGCTAATGCTAATAATGCTAATGCCAGCAAATACAATGGCGGCTTCACAAAGCCTTTCAGAGTTTTAATTTGAAGCCAACGAAAAACCAGGGGCAACATAAAAGAGTCCAACGGGAAACAAAATCCACTTCATGGCTCGCCAGGTAGGGCTTCTGAGGGACTCCCCCCTCCAGGACCCAGCCCACTGAGAGAGACCAGAACCAGGTTCCCAGCAGGCTTTTATCTAGTGACTGGTGACCTGGTTCTGATCAGCTGTCTGTCCCCGCTGCCACAGAAGTACTTCTTAGTCCTGACTCTGATTAAATCCTGGGTTTAAATGTAAATGTGTAAACTTAATATGCTGAATGTGTTTACTCCTCCAGGCTCTCCCTTGTGACCCTGTTCAACATTCACTACTTATATAACATACTTATGATTATAAAACCTTTTCTTTAATCCCTGATTCTGAGGAACCAACAGTTAATTCAGGCTCTAAAACTCTGTTTATTATATATAATTTCAGTTTAAACATTGATTTTAATATCTGGAAACATTATAATCTGAAGTAGAAATCATAATGTGTTTGTTCAGAGCTGATAAATGATTGGCCGCTCAAACATTCAGGTGGATAAATGTTTTTATTTATTCTGGATCCCGTCACACACAAATCAGAAATGAACAACAATTTAAAATGACACAGAATCAATGAAACAGAAAAGTTTAAACTAACCCGACATAAAGATCTGAAATCATTCATCATGTGAAGAAAGCTCTTCCTCTCATTGGCTCTAAATCAAACACCATGTTAATGAGAGTTATGGAGAAACATCATTCTGACAAGCTTTGGTTGGTCCCACGTGTTAAGGAGAAGAAACTAAGCTAACTGCATGTAGTTCAGTTTAATAAAGGTTGATCATAGATACAAAAAGAATACCTTCCAACTAAATAACAAGAAACTAAACAGGTGCAGCTTTAGTTCATTTCTCTCTAAGAAATGAACTCCATCAGAGATATAATCCTCCTGTTGGTCTAACTGCTCTGATCCACTGTCACACACACCTTCCCTGGTAATATCTTCACTTCATCCCCAGTGGAAATGTATGGAAACATCTTCTCAGTGAAAGTGTGTGTGAAGGTGTGTATGTGTGTGTTAGTGTCAGGATCAGAGAACGACAGCTTTCCTCTGTTCCAGTCCAGATTCACTCTGACCCTCTGGAGCTCCTTCTTCAGGCGGAGATGAGTTTTTGGATCTGATGGTGACTCTGCTGAGTATTCACCTCCACAATACTCTATTCTCCATAATCCAGACCCTATGAATCCCTTCCTATCAACAGACTCTGCTAGCACACCCAGTTCCCAGTATAAATTGTCTCCAACCTGGACATCCCAGCTGTGAGTCCCTGAGTTAAAGCCCTCAGAGCCCAGGACAGAGCAGTAATCATCAAGCCTCTCTGGATTATCAGGAAGTTCCTGTTCCTCCTCTTCCTCCTCTTCCTCCTCTTCCTCGTCTTCCTCGTCTTCCTCCTCTCGCTCCTCTTCCTCCTCTTCCTCCTCTCGCTCCTCTTCCTCCTCTCGCTCCTCTTCTTTTTCTCCCAAACTGGTCAGATCTTCAGACAGGATGAGGTTTGGATCAGCAGTGTTTGGGTCCAGGATGAGAGGAGAGTAGGACACCAAGTCCTTCATCTTGCTCCAGATGTTGAAGCTGAGGTTGCCCAGGTGTTTGGCCTGGTCTATCAGAGCTCCTGAGGGCAGCTGTGGATCCTCCAGCAGGGGGCGCTGCAGCCTCTCCACTGCAGCCTTGTAGTTGAGCAGGAAGGAGACGTCTTCAGCTCTCAGCTCCTCCTCTGTGGCTCTGACTGTGTGTGAAAGAGCTGCTATCTCTCTGCTCACAGCCTCCATCTTCTCCTTCATCATCCTCCTCTTCTGCTCCTCTTCCTCCCTCAGTGCAGCCATCCTGGCCTCCTCTTCCTCTTCTAGAAACTGGTGAAGCTTCTTAAACTGCTCCTTAACCTGCGTCTCTGTGCGTCGGGCCTGGACCTTCACGTATCCTGCTGTGTGAGCACACTTCACTTTAACTTCTTCAAAGAGCTTCAGTTTCTCCTGAAAGGGCTGCAGAGTTTCCTGGAGCTCCTCTCTGAGATCCTGAGCAGCTTCATCGATGGGTATGAAACTGTGGTTTTTGTGTATTTTTGAATCTCTGCAGACGACACACACTGGCTGCTGATGGTCCAGACAGAAGAGTCTGAGTTTCTCAGAGTGCAGACTGCAGAGAGCCTCTGGAGATCTCTGACCTCTCTCCTGTAGGAAGGTCTCACACAGGTTCTTTAACACCAGGTTACAGGGAGGTTCTCCTCTTGAAGATCTTCTCTTACAGACTGGACACTCTCGTGTTGGTTTCTCTCTCCACCAGTTCTTCAGACAGGCTTTACAGAAGCTGTGGCTACAGGACAGAAGAACAGGATCTCTAAAGACTTCACAACAGACCGGACAGCAGAGGTCTTCCTCTGATCTGGAAGCCATGTTGTCTCTGAGTGAAGCTGAAAACACAGCAGACAGGAAGTACAGTCAGTCATGGCTTTTAAAACTATAATTGTAACCCCAGTATTTAAATGTGGTGACAAGTTATCAGCTAGAGACCCATGAGCTTTCTACCTGTTGTGTCTAAAGTGGTTTCAAAGGTAGATACAGAACAGCTGGTGTCACACCTTAGCAACAACGACCTACTGCTCCCTATGCAGTTTGGATTCAGGAACAATTATTCTACTGAGACTGCATGTTGTTTCTTCTTGGAAGGAATCAAGGCTAAATTAGACAAAGGAGGGATAGTTAGAGCATTTTTTCTTGATCTCCATAAAGCATATGACACAGTAAGTCATCCAACACCTTTATCAAAACTCTCCAAAGTGAAGCCATCAGTTAGCTCACTAAAATGGGTAAGGTCGTATTTATCTGGTCGTTCTCAATGTGTTGGTGTAAACAATAAACTGTCACTAACCAAACCATGCTCACTGGGAGTGCCACAAGGCTCTGCGTTGGGACCGTTGTTGTTCAGCATATATTAATGATCTCCATCCGGATGTATGCTGACGATGTTATGGCAGATTCCTTATTACAGCATATTTCTCTCTTATTCATTAAGGTAACACAGGTCAGAGAGGCCCCATCGTCTTTTCCACAATTACCTAGGCTAAGCAGAAGACCAAAGAGTTTGTGATTTGATTATAGTACAGTTAGTCTTGATAGTTAGGTGGTTCATATCCTGCAAGACTCCTGAAGACGTCATGAGATAATGACTGGAACATACATGTGATAAGGATGTTCGTGTGGTTGGCTGCATGTTGTTCTCGTGTGTGTGTCATTCAGAAGCTATATATGCCTATGTGAAACTTCTACTCTGGGGGCATTTCTGCGATTGGCTGCTGTGGAAGAAGGTGATGTACTCCATTATTATTTGTTGTTGCGCAACTGAATAATAATTAATCTCAACCATATCTGTGTTTGTGTTTTATTGATCTCTCTCTCTGTGTTAACATTTAAAGTTGGTTAATTGCACTAACAACGACACGGTCATTTACACTCAAGGGAAAATGCTGAACAGGTTGCCACTAAGCTCTCAGTAACGCTACACAACGACTAAGTGATTCTTGTCTTACTTTAAATTAAAAAAAAACTGTGATTAATAAAGATGAATGTATTTGTATGCATGGTGCTTGTTCAGTAAAGATATATAATATTATAATAATGCCCCCCCCCCCCCCCCCCTCCTCCTCTACTGATTGATATCTACTCTGAGTGATGTTTGGAGTCAGACTCACCTTCAGGGGGTGGAGGGTCCTCAGGTTGAAGCAGCCGTGTTGTAGTTTCCTCTTTTCTCTCCTGTAGCTGAACTCAGAGGAAGTTGTTAGTTTGGTCTGAAGGTGAATCTGATCGTCTGGTTTTCAGTCCGTCTCTCTGTAGTGATGAAGAAGAACAGAATCAGAATCAGAATACCTTTATTAGTCCCACAGAGGGGACATTTACATTGTTACAGCTGAAAAGAGACAAAGACAGCTTAATGTTAAATATAAGGAAAGTACTCAGTGATGAATAGGAGCTGCTGGAACAGGCTGCCGCTCCTTGGAATGGTTGGTATGGTAACACACTGTTTCCTGGTATGTCTCTTTGTTCAACTTTAACACAAAGGAGTGTCTCATTCCACAAATGCCAGCCACTCCTTTGAATGGTTGGAATTAGGGTGACCAGGTGCCAACAAGCCACATGTGGGACAAATAGGACGTTTTTAAGGGACAATGCGGTACATGTTACTGCCTTGCTAAGAGCTAGATTAGATGTTTATATAATGTCTATCTAACCCTTAAGAATAAACATTTCTATGAAACTATAAGCTTATAAATATTGATAACAACGCTTTACTTTGGTTTAATTGTTTGCACAAACTATGCAAGTGAAGGAATTAATTATATTAGTTTTGAATGGAATTAACATAACTAATTATTATGACCAGAAAAAAATTACTGGGTCTAGCTTACTGCCACAGTCTGCTCCTGACCTGGCTGTGTCATGGGCTGTGTGTGGGCTAAAATGCTGGTCACATCCTTATGTAAACAAACACGCATGTAAATGGCAATTTATCGAGGTCAGAAAAGTTATCGAGTTCATTTTTATTTATCGTACGATAAGTCAATGAATTGCTTATCGCGACAGGCCTAAAGGAGTCTATCACTCCTTAACAGGTATTGAATGATGTTTGGAGTCAGACTCACCTTCAGGGGGTGGAGGGTCCTCAGGTTGAAGCAGCCGTGTTGTAGTTTCCTCTTTTCTCTCCTGTAGCTGAACTCAGAGGAAGTTGTTAGTTTGGTCTGAAGGTGAATCTGATCGTCTGGTTTTCAGTCCGTTCGTCTCTCCGTAGTGATGAAGAATATCAAACTGTTTCCTGGTATGACTCTTTATTCAAATATAACACACACGTGTGTCTTGTTCCACAAACACCAGCCACTCCTCTACAGCTCTCAGTAAACTGGTTTAACTTCATTTCATCTCTTCAGTACAGAACATATTAACCGTCACGGAGCTCATAAAAATATCCTTCTTTTGTTCAGTTATAATAAAGCTTTTATTGTCAGGTCCAGAAAGAGAGTCACTTTGTTCTGGTGACTTGGCACACAGCAATCAAACAGCACAGTCCCTTTTTTTTAGAAGTCAGTTTTTTGTTGCTTTGATTTTGGAGGCAGTTATAGGTTGGATTTATTTTGAAGTAAGATGTGGTTGCTTTTATTTTGAAGTCAGTCCTTGGTTGCTTTTACCTAAGGTACATTTTGAATGCAGGAGTTTTACTTGACTTTACGTAACAGAGTACTTCTATACTGTGGTATTATCTGCATGAATGTTTTAGGTGGTAGATAGAGAAGATAGAAATATCATGTAAACTTAAATACTGTTCGGTAAAATGGCTGATGACTTCCTCTCCAAACGTACCACTCGAGTCGTGCAGGAATATCATGTGACCGTGCTGTAGTTCCTTTATAGCCCAACATTAGCCACCTTTAGCTTAGCGGTGGTGATGTGAAGTCATGTGACCGTGCTGTAGTTCCTTTATAGCCCAACATTAGCCTCCTTTAGCTTAGCGGTGGTGATGTGAAGTCATGTGACCGTGCTGTAGTTCCTTTATAGCCCAACATTAGCCACCTTTAGCTTAGCGGTGGCGACGTGAAGTCATGTGACCGTGCTGTAGTTCCTTTATAGCCCAACACTAGCCGCCTTTAGCTTAGCGGTGGTGACGTGAAGTCATGTGACCGTGCTCTAGTTCCTTTATAGCCCAACATTAGCCACCTTTAGCTTAGCGGTGGTGACGTGAAGTCATGTGACCGTGCTGAAGTTCCTGTATAGCCTAACGTTAGCTTTTTAGATCAGAAATCATAAAGTCGTGTTAATATGTGGAGATTATCCTGCTGAACAAAACTTGTCAGTATCATAAACGTTTGTGCTTATTTTCTGCAATAAACCAAAATCCAATCGACAAATCCCTCATAAATCCTTCATCCCTGCAACACTCCATTACTCCCTGACCTCCTCCCGACGTCTCTTACCTCAGAGTTCCTTTTTCCTCTCATGTAATCAGCCTCCCTGCTCTCCTCTGGATCCCTGAGCCAACATCTCAGAGCCTGATCACACATTGAATGTAAAGTGTAGGCAAGGAGCAGATTACCCGCTCCTCGAGTCCGGCAGCGACCTTAAAGAAGCATCCAGACTTTCTCTCATCACCATGAAGAGCCCTCCGATGAGGTGCATTATTTAAAGTGAGCAGTGACTCAGTCCCCTGGGTTTCGGTTGGCTTTGCAAAGTGGCATTTTTGGCAGAAGAGACGGCCAGCTTATTAAATGCACACATTAGCAAACTGAATTAGCACCACCTTTATTTGCTTCCAGTCTCCCACCTGTTCTTCCCACAGTGCTTTTGTCCATTTTTAGATATAGGAGCAGCAGTTTAAAGGTACATTAATCTACACAACAACTTTCAACCAGTGGTGGAAGAAGAAGTCCTGAATTAAAAGTCTTACTTACCTAAAAGTACAAAACTACTGGCATCAAAATATACTTTAAGTAGTGAAAATCATACTCATTGTGCAAAATGGCCCATTTCAAAATAATTTACAGTATATTATTTCATTATGATTAGTAATGCAATGGCGTCTTTCATTTGTATGTTGCACTTTGTAAAGGGGGGGTTTATTTGAAGTACTTTATATCACCATGTATTAATTATACTGGTTTGTCACATTGTGCCTATGTCAATTCTTAAGTTGATTTAGACACCTTCTGTGGTGCACGGACACATTAATCACACAGAGAGAGATAGACGAGAAGCTTCGTGCATCGCTGAATAAAGTCTCCAGATTTGAACATTGATCACATCTATCTTCTGCTACAGCTCAGCATTCATCAAATCCACTTCAGTAATCAAGGGCTGGCAAAGTTACTTGATTGAGAGAACAGCTCTACAGAACATTAACAATAACTTAAACCAATCACCCATCTGTTTTAAAAATACATCACCAGCCACCGTGCTTTGATTTATAATGCCATCATAATGACTATTCAAGTTACTTTGATACCACTTCATCTCTATTCTGCAGCGCACTTGACTGTTAGCAACGAGGCTAATCACTTGAAACAGCATGTACTACTTATCATTGAGGGTGCTACTCTAATAACATTAAATGGGTATTCATTTGCTCTGCTATGAGGAACTCCTGAAATACTGAAGACTTTATGCAAATGTTGACATTTAATGACTCTCAATGCCAGAATAGACAAAGGTCCACAGTGTTGTGGTCTACATTTTACAGTGTAAATTACCTGTCAGTGTGCTATTCAGCTAGCGAACGTTAGCTATCTATCTATAAAACTAGTTAGCGAACGTTAGGAATGAACTTAGCAAGCTAGCTGGTCAAAGTTAGCTTTCTCCTGTTCAAGCTAGCCAATGTTTCCTATCTACTTTACAAGCTAATGTTCGCTGCCAATACAATTATTTATCTAGCTAACGACAGCTACCTATCTAACAAGGTCACTAGGGAATGTAAGCTATCTATCTGTAAACCTAGCTAGCAGACTTTAGCTATCTATCTATTACACTTCCAAGCAAACGTTAGCTCTCTAAGTAGTTATCTAGCTTATGTTAGCTACCTATCTAACAAGGTAGCAAATGTTAGCTCTATCTGTAACCTAGCTAGCAGACGTAAGCTATCTATCTATTAAACTTACAAGTGGACGTTAGCTATCTAAGTAGTTAACTAGCGTACGTTAGCTACCAATCTAACAAAGTTACTAGCAAACGTAAGCTATCTATCTGTAAACTTAGCTAGCGGACATTAGCTATCTATCTATGAGACTTCCTAGTTGACGATAGCTATCTAAGTAGTTAACTAGCTTACGTTAGCTATCTATCTATCAATCTATCAAACTTCCTAGCAAATGTAGCATATCTAGCTAGCTTTCGCCATATTGTTGGCTCTCATCATTTCAATTCAAATTATTATTTAATACCCTATGGTCAGACTTACAATGTGGACCTGTATCTACCGTTCTGAAAGTGTGAGTAATTGTAAACGAACTTGTAACGTACACTAACTTGTGTACCAACTTGTGTACCAACACAAAATAAGGTAATGTGGAAGCGCCCTAGAACAAGCAAAGAATAATGTGAATAAAGAAGCTGCGAATGTCCGAGGAGTCTTGTTTTCTTGCGATAAAATCATTCAGAATGCACTAGTTTTCAGTTTTCAGTCTCCTTTGTAAGACACCCTGAAATCTATTCTGTAGGCCTATTATATTAAGCTTTAGGGGACACGACAGAAACAAGGAAAAGAGACATTTAGCATAACAATATAATTTAATTTGATGATTGAATGATGCGCTTCCTGCTCATAAACAGCTGGGCCTCTCATAAAGCACACATAGGGAAACTCGTTCCATCATTACAGGCTCTTCTGCTACCCGGACAAAGCTGTTACTGCCTCAGTAGATTGAGGGATTTATCTTTTCAATACAAAGCGCACATAAAACCTCCGAGGGAATATGTCTGACCTAAGCAAAACTTTCAAAAGATTTAGATGAGCCTTTGAAAAGCTCCCAAAAAAAAAAAAAGAAGCAGTTTTTAAATAGAAGTGAAGTAGTTTGGACAGGGATTGTGGCAGGAAACAGCTCCCAGCATGCACTCTGGCAGCAGGATGCAGACAGCGATTGACAGCTGCAGAGATGACAGGACCACAGGGAGAAATATGGCCGTCTGTAGTGAACACGGGAAGAAAAAGCACTTGAAAAGCACATCTGGTGGTCAGGATTGCACAGCACAGCAGCTCAGTCCATCGAAGGGTCATCATTACCACGCTGTGATCAGAATACGTAACTCAGAGAGGAGATCGCCTCTGGAGACGTCTGCTTTACTGCAACCATCACTCCTCCCTTCATCACCATTTAAAGGTCTCCTATTATACTATTTTTAGGCATAATGATAGGTCTCAGATGTATACAAATATATAAATACATGTCTATTAAGTGTTTTGTTCATAATACCAAACAGATCATGCATTTTAGAAATCCCTCATATCCCTCTGTTTCAGCTGTTAGAGAAACGCTGATTCTGGGTCTAAAGCTTTTTTTTTTTTTTTTAAAAGAGAGAGAGAGTAGATCTCATCAGGAGAACTCTCCCAGCAGAAACTCAGCTAAACGCTGCCGTGATTAAACTCCATATCATGTTCCAAACCACATCAGGGATTCTCTCTGAAACAGTATGGAGCTCAAACTCTCTCTGTCTCTCAGGTTTACCACAAGGTGACTTCCTTTTAATTTCCTGCTTCTTCACACATGCTCTCTCCAGTACAAGTTAGCTCTGAGTGTTAGCATGCTAATGTAAACACAGACCATATTACTTCCAGAACACGTCTCATTTTAGTAATGTGGTCATGACGCAGCAAATCTGGATCAGCTCCGTTGCTCCCCCGTTTTTAGAGATGTGGGTACGGAGGAAAAGAGAGAGGGGTTTATTTCCTGACACTTTGAGAGTCTCCTGACACACCGGGGACACACCGGGGACACACCGGGGACACATGGTGATGTAGTAAAGACATCAAAAAGTGCATTTTGCATGATATGTGACGTTCAAACTCCCTTCGAGTCCTGACGCTCCGAAACTACAGACTGACTGCAGAGGAGGAAAAACAGAGAGGCTTTGTATACGAGCAGGAAGCTAAATGATCGACTCCATTACCCCCCCTCTCCCCAGAGTCCAGACTAACACCTCCAAAACCCAGCAGTGTGAGGAAAGGAACAACTGGAACAGTATAAACAATTTGTGAGAACACAGCATGTCCTTGGTGTGAAAATAGAACCGTTACTAAATGAGGGACGATCTACGTAAACAGCATTATAGAAAATATCTGACAAATTAAAACGATCAAACTTTGACTTTTAAGAGTTCAGTTTGTTTAGTTTTCCTTAAATACTAAATACTAAATACTCCTCTCATGTGAAAGACAAAAGGAAACTGCAGTACCTACTTTTCCTTTGACCTCACACCTTAAACAGAAGCTTCTGGAAACACACTCTCAGGGTTACTACCATACGAGTATATGTACACATTATGCAGAGGGCGATCACAGTATGAATACTACCATACGAGTATATGTACACATTATACAGAGGGTGATCACAGTATGAATACTACCATACGAGTATATGTACACATTATACAGAGGGTGATCACAGTATGAATACTACCATACGAGTATATGTAGTACACATTATACAGAGGGTGATCACAGTATGAATACTACTATACGAGTATATGTAGTACACATTATGCAGAGGGTGATCACAGTATGAATACTACTATACGAGTATATGTAGTACACATTATACAGAGGGCGATCACAGTATGAATACTACCATACGAGTATATGTAGTACACATTATACGATCCGTGTATCCATCATTTCCTGGTCTTCTCTAAAGAAGAGGGACCAATGAAAACGTTGTCATGTTGCCGTTGTTCAGCATGGAAACATTCATTAGCTAACAATGACATTATTGTTCTATTAATATAAAGGGAGGTCAGGTACTCTTTAAAACAGCTGCTAGTTATGGGTACTTTTTACTGAAGTACATTTCAAAGCCCTCTTTACTTTTACTTGAGGAAAGAAGTTTAGTCAGTACTTCTACTTTCACCAGAGTATTTTTAAACACGAGTATCTGTACTTCTACTCGAGTAAAGGATGTGTGTACTTTTACTTGAGTAAAGGATGTGTATACTTCTACTTGAGTAAAGGATGTGTGTACTTCTACTTGAGTAAAGGATGTGTGTACTTCTACTTGAGTAAAGGATGTGTGTACTTCTACTTGAGTAAAGGATGTGTGTACTTCTACTTGAGTAAAGGATGTGTGTACTTCTACTTGAGTAAAGGATGTGTGTACTTCTACCCTCTCTGGCGACAGACACACAGACGGATGCTGAGAGGATCTTTGTGTTCGCTCACCTTGCCTCTCCGTCATTGATCACCATGAACATCTCGCAGGACTCGTTCTCCGCCACGGCTCCGCGAGGAACCAGCAGACTGACCCCTGGACCAGAGACACAAACACACATGAACATCCCGACATATAATAATATCATATATTAAAGAAGTACAGCTGTCCTACATGCAGAGGGTAACGGGATATTCATGAGCAGAGGTGGGAAGTAACTAAGTATATTCAAGTTCAGAGGTACTTTATGTACTTCTACTCCACTAGCTCAAACTCTTTCTCTCTCAGGTTTACCACAAGGTGACTTCCTTTTGATTTCCTGCTTCTTCACACATGCTCTCTCCAGTACAGGTTAGCTCTGAGTGTTAGCATGCTAATGTAAACACAGACCATATTACTTCCAGAACACGTCTCATTGTTTCTGACAGCAACGTTTCTGATTGGCCCGTGGGTGTAAAGCCCGCCCACATTTTAGTAATGTGGTCATGACGCAGCAAATCTGGATCAGCTCCGTTGTTCCCCCGTTTTTAGAGATGTGGGTACGGAGGAAAAGAGAGAGGGGTTTATTTCCTGACACTTTGAGAGTCTCCTGACACACCGGGGACACACCGGGGACACACCGGGGACACACCGGGGACACACCGGGGACACACCGGGACACATGTTGATGTAGAGAAGTGACTTTTGCATGATAGGAGACCTTTAAAGAGTCCTCCACACAGACAGGTGGAGGCGGTGTTGTTTCTGTTATCTACTTCCTGTTACTCTCACCAGAGTCTGGCAGCACCAGGCGGCCTCCGGTGGGTCCGAACACTTCGCTGGCTCTCAGCTGTTTCCCGGCGCTGAGCGGCCCATTCAGCGTCATAAGGCCCTTTTTGTGCCGTTCCTCTGTGTCGCTGTAGTCCCGGTTCGAGTCCCGTGGGAAGGAGCTCTGCACTTTGACCTTGATGTCCGGCAGTGGGTCGAACAGATCCTTGTTGGCGGCGTCGTGGAAGCAGAGCGGGGTTCTGAAGCTCCGGCCCGACGTCAGGTCCGGAGGCACGGAGGAGTTCAGCAGCAGAGGGTTTCCTGCAGAGACACAGAGACACAGAGACACACCGTCAAATCACTGAGCCTCCGACGCGCCGCACGCACGCACACACAAGATAAAAAAGGACAATAACTAGAAACATATAAAAACAATGTAATGTTCAACTAGTATTAAAACTTTCCAAAATAATGTATATGTAATTTAGGGCATAACCAAAATAATACTCCCATCGAGCCACCATCGGATTAAAAGTTACGTTTTGACACCCCCCCCCCCCCCTCACTTATCACGCCCCCGGTAATTAACGATTTCCCTAAAAATAAACCAACATTACCCCCCCGCCCTGCAGCAGCTGGGCAGCAAGGACTCTGAGACTCGCCTGTTATCTTGGCAGCAGCTCCCCCCCCCCACTGGGAGCTCCTCTCATTTACAGACCAGTGACCCCCCCCCCCCCCCCCCCCCCACCACCGTCCTTCAGCAGGAAATGACTCCAGCTGATAGATTATGGAGATCCAGCTGTGTGTGTGACTGCAAAGCATTCAGGAGAAACAAACAAACACGAGGGAAGTGTAATGTGGTCTAAGGTTTAAAATCTCTGTTTTCTTTCATATTTTCTCTTCATTTCTTCTTCCCTAACTAAAGGTTTGGTGTTTATAATTTCCGAAGATATTGATAAATGTCCATCACAGTTTCTCCGAGACTAATGCGGTGTCTTTAACCCAAAGATATTCATGTTTCATTTAAATATTATTATAATTTTTTTGTTTTACACATTCAAAATAAATCAAATCAAAAGGCTTTTATTGTACTTTCTACAGACATAGAATATAATTTGTACCCCTTTCTACTTATTTAAAGGTGGGGTAGGTAAGTTTGAGAAACCGGCTCGAGATACACTTTTTGTTATATTCCATGGAATGCTCTTAACATCCCGATAGCAATGAATATCTGAAGTGCTTTGACAAAAAATACATAAATAAATATCATCAGTGGAAGCTGTAGTACTGTAAAAAGCACGACCAATCATCTGAGCCGGCCCGGCTAAAATAACTGGATGGCCTACCTGCCTGTCAGCCTTCCATCTGTGCACAAACTTATCTGGTGCCCTCATTGGTCATGTGCACGTTCGTGTGTGTTGGAGGAGGGGCTCTGTGAGGAAGTGGCAGATTTTTCCGGTTGTGTATTTTCAAATTCTAGCGATCTCGAGCCGGTTTCTCAAACTTACCTACCCCACCTTTAATGTCATGCTACTATTTACATGCCCCCCCCCCTTCCTAGGATACATGACTATTATATTGTTACAAATATCATTTTAATTATCATTTTGTCATTTATTACACTCTTTTTGTCTAATCCCTCAAACACACACACACACACACACACACACACACACACACACACACACACACACACACACACACACACACACACACACACACACACACACACACACACACACACACACACACACACACACACACACACACACACACACACACACACACACACACACACACACACACACACACACACACACACACACACACACACACACACACACAAGCTGGCCTCTTTAAACAGGATTTATGACCTGCACAAAGTAGCTCCTCACACACACAGCTACATCGAGCCGGGGGCAGATATGAGGCGACGATGGACTCTCCCCCCCACGAAGGCTATCACTCGTGCTAACCCAGAAACGTCAGTGACAGACACCCTGTAGCGAGGCAGAAAGTGGATTGATGCTCCATATGCTTCACATTTATCCAGTGGGGGGTCAGGGAGGTGTAATCTAAAGGGGGGGGGGGGGGATTGATTTTCTGCAGCTCGACAATAACAAAGAAGCATGTCTGTGAGAAGAAGACAGCTCCTTTCACTGATAATGGAGAGGTAAATCCTGAGGATGCTACATGCTAACAAACAGCATTTTAGCACTTAGTGGTCTCTCATTGGTTTTCTGAATGTGTTTTTGGTTGTAATGCTGAAATAAGGTCTGTGGTTAACACAAGCTGTAGAGATTTTAGCGTTTTGTTCTACGACATAAAATATGTCAGTAAATACCCCACTGGTGGATTTAAAAATGGTGGTTGCTAAAAAGTTTCTAAATCACGCCCAACATTAGCGACCTTTAGCTTAGCGATGGTGACGTGAAGTCCTGTGACCGTGCTGTAGTTCCTTTATAGCCCAACATTAGCCGCCTTTAGCTTAGCGATGGTGACGTGAAGTCATGTGACCGTGCTGTAGTTCCTTAATAGCCCAACATTAGCCACCTTTAGCTTAGCGGTGGTGACGTGAAGTCATGTGACCGTGCTGTAGTTCCTTAATAGCCCAACATTAGCCACCTTTAGCTTAGCGATGGTGACGTGAAGTCATGTGACTGTGCTGTAGTTCCTTTATAGCCCAACATTAGCCTCCTTTAGCTTAGCGGTGGTGACGTGAAGTCATGTGACCGTGCTGTAGTTCCTTTATAGCCCAACATTAGCCTCCTTTAGCTTAGCGGTGGTGACGTGAAGTCATGTGACCGTGCTGTAGTTCCTTTATAGCCCAACATTAGCCTCCTTTAGCTTAGCGGTGGTGACGTGAAGTCATGTGACCGTGCTGTAGTTCCTTTATAGCCCAACATTAGCCTCCTTTAGCTTAGCGGTGGTGACGTGAAGTCATGTGACCGTGCTGTAGTTCCTTTATAGCCCAACATTAGCCTCCTTTAGCTTAGTGGTGGTGACGTGAAGTCATGTGACCGTGCTGTAGTTCCTTTATAGCCCAACATTAGCCACCTTTAGCTTAGCGGTGGTGACGTGAAGTCATGTGACCGTGCTGTAGTTCCTTTATAGCCCAACATTAGCCTCCTTTAGCTTAGCGGTGGTGACGTGAAGTCATGTGACCGTGCTGTAGTTCCTTAATAGCCCAACATTAGCCTCCTTTAGCTTAGCGGTGGTGTCGTGAAGTCATGTGACCGTGCTGTAGTTCCTTAATAGCCCAACATTAGCCTCCTTTAGCTTAGCGGTGGTGACGTGAAGTCATGTGACCGTGCTGTAGTTCCTTTATAGCCCAACATTAGCCTCCTTTAGCTTAGCGGTGGTGACGTGAAGTCATGTGACCGTGCTGTAGTTCCTTTATAGCCCAACATTAGCCTCCTTTAGCTTAGTGGTGGTGACGTGAAGTCATGTGACCGTGCTGTAGTTCCTTTATAGCCCAACATTAGCCACCTTTAGCTTAGCGGTGGTGACGTGAAGTCATGTGACCGTGCTGTAGTTCCTTTATAGCCCAACATTAGCCTCCTTTAGCTTAGCGGTGGTGACGTGAAGTCATGTGACCGTGCTGTAGTTCCTTAATAGCCCAACATTAGCCTCCTTTAGCTTAGCGGTGGTGTCGTGAAGTCATGTGACCGTGCTGTAGTTCCTTAATAGCCCAACATTAGCCTCCTTTAGCTTAGCGGTGGTGACGTGAAGTCATGTGACCGTGCTGTAGTTCCTTAATAGCCCAACATTAGCCACCTTTAGCTTAGCGGTGGTGACGTGAAGTCATGTGACCGTGCTGTAGTTCCTTTATAGCCCAACATTAGCCACCTTTAGCTTAGCGGTGGTGACGTGAAGTCATGTGACCGTGCTGTAGTTCCTTTATAGCCCAACATTAGCCGCCTTTAGCTTAGCGGTGGTGACGTGAAGTCATGTGACCGTGCTGTAGTTCCTTTATAGCCCAACACTAGTTAGCTTTTTACTTCAGAAATCATAGAGTGGTGTTAGTGTGTGGAGATTATCCAGCTGAACTGAACATGTAAGAATCATAAACGGTAGTTTCTCTTACCTTGTCTGGTGGTCTTGAAGTTGAAGGACTGGAATCCCCCGGTGAGGGCGGAGGAGTCGATGACGTCGACGCCGTACTCGCTGTGGTTCTTCCTGTAAAGCATCACCGCCACCACCAAGATGGCCACCGCGATGATGCCGGCACCGAGACCCGAGTACAGAGCCACGTCGTTGGAGCTGTCCATACCTGAAGAGATGGGACAGAACACAACAAAAGATTTAGAGTTAGTTCTCAAGTAAAGCACAAACAAAGGCCTGTTGCTAATCAAATACAAGAGGCTCCAAGTTAAAGTCAGCTGGGATTAAAGACCACTTTTTAAAATGAAAATAATATATATTTACTGTTAGCAAATCTCAAAAGATAAAGGTTTCCGCTGTCCAAGAATCATCAGCAGGAGAGGACTCTTTAAAGGAGACATGTCATGCTTTTCCGGTTATCACCCGTCCCCTTGTGTTATGAAGGTTTTTATGCATGTAAACGGTGTGCAGAGTCAAACCCTCAAAGTACACCCTGTAGCGAGTAAAACTCTAACACAGAAAATACCTCCCCAAAACGCCTCGTTGGAGATACGTCATTGTCCATTTGATTCTTCCGGGTACGGCATGATGTCAACCCGTACCCGGAACGAAATGGACCAATCCGCGGAGCCGTTACGTTAAGCCCCTGCTGATTGGTCTAAATTGACCAATCCACGGACTTCCTCACACACACACTCAGTGCAGGCAGCTCTGCTGATTCCTCCTCCCTGGCTGCAGGCTGATAACAGACAGTTGGGATCGCGGTGAAATTCTCTCCGCAGACCCATTCTCACAGCGTTTATCAACCTTTTTCTTACTCAATATCAGCAGGAGGACTCTTTAAAGTAGAGACACTACATACTGATATTCACCTGAACATCAGCAGGAGAGGACTCTTTAAAGTAGAGACACTACATACTGATATACACCTGAACATCAGCAGGAGAGGACTCTTTAAAGTAGAGACACTACATACTGATATACACCTGAACATCAGAAGGAGAGGACTCTTTAAAGTAGAGACACTACATACTGATACACACCTGAACATCAGCAGGAGAGGACTCTTTAAAGTAGAGACACTACATGCTGATATACACCTGAACATCAGCAGGAGAGGACTCTTTAAAGTAGAGACACTACATACTGATATACACCTGAACATCAGCAGGAGAGGACTCTTTAAAGTAGAGACACTACATACTGATATACACCTGAACATCAGCAGGAGAGGACTCTTTAAAGTAGAGACACTACATACTGATATACACCTGAACATCAGCAGGAGAGGACTCTTTAAAGTAGAGACACTACATACTGATATACACCTGAACATCAGCAGGAGAGGACTCTTTAAAGTAGAGACACTACATACTGATATACCGGAGGGATTGTGGTTTGATAGCATTCATAACATCTACGTTAACATCTACGATCACCTCAAAGAGTTGTTAGAAAAGGCTGATTTAACATCAAGGTCAAACACAGTAACAATGTGTTGAAACAGAAGTGTGAAGATGGACCATCTGCTTTGTCTCTGCATGCTACATTATGCAGATCAGAGGAACATGTCCAGACGTTTTTCTAAACTGTTCCACATCCCATTCAGGCTGCTTCTCACCCAGTGGCCTGGATCTAATGGTTGTGATGGATATCTCAGCGTGAACAGATGATGTGCCGCTGGTCAGGAGACGTCTCACAGACCAATCAGAGGGATATTCATCTAGAGTATTCCTACCAGGATGATCACACGCTGCACACAGAGTTAAAGTGTGTCCATTTAATCATCACAGCTTCCTTTAAAGCTGCAAAGAAGGTGCAACTTTAACACCAGAGGTCAAAGAAGTATTCAGATCCCTCAAAGTGCTAATGGCGCACTATAAAAGCACTGTTGCAAGTAGAAGTACTCACAACACAGTGTAAAAATACTCTGCTCCAAGTAAAAGTACTCACACCACACTGAAAAAATACTCTGCTACAAGTAAAAGTACTCACACCACACTATAAAAGTACTGTTGCAAGTAGAAGTACTCACACCACCCTATAAAAGTACTGTTGCAAGTAAAAGTACTCACACCACACTATAAAAGTACTGTTGCAAGTAGAAGTACTCACACCACACTATAAAAGTACTGTTGCAAGTAAAAGTACTCACATCACACTGTAAAAATACTCTGTCGAAGTAAAAGTACTCACATCACACTGTAAAAATACTGTTGCAAGTAAAAGTACTCACATCACACTGTAAAAATACTCTGTCGAAGTAAAAGTACTCACATCACACTGTAAAAATACTGTTGCAAGTAAAAGTACTCACACCACACTATAAAAGTACTGTTGCAAGTAAAAGTACTCACATCACACTGTAAAAATACTCTGTCGAAGTAAAAGTACTCACATCACACTGTAAAAATACTGTTGCAAGTAAAAGTACTCACACCACACTATAAAAGTACTGTTGCAAGTAAAAGTACTCACATCACACTGTAAAAATACTCTGTCGAAGTAAAAGTACTCACAACACACTGTAAAAATACTCTGCTACAAGTAAAAGTACTCACATCACAAGTAAAAGTACTCACACCACACTGTACAAATACTCTGCTACAAGTAAAAGTACTCACATCACAAGTGAAAGTACTTACAACACAGTTTAAAAATACTCTGCTACAAGTAAAGGTACTTAAAGCACACTGTAAAAATACTCTGCTACAAATAAAAGTACTCACATCACAAGTGAAAGTACTCACATCACAAGTGAAAGTACTCGCATCACAAGTGAAAGTACTCGCATCACAAGTGAAAGTACTCACATCACAAGTGAAAGTACTCACATCACAAGTCAAAGTACTCACATCACAAATAAAAGTACTCACAGCACAAGTGAAAGTACTCACAGCACACTGTAAAAATACTCTATTGAAGTAAAAGTACTCACACCACAAGTAAAAGTACTCACATCACAAGTGAAAGTACTCGCATCACAAGTGAAAGTACTCACATCACAAGTAAAAGTACTCACATCACAAGTGAAAGTACTCGCATCACAAGTGAAAGTACTCACATCACAAGTGAAAGTACTCGCATCACAAGTGAAAGTACTCACATCACAAGTGAAAGTACTCGCATCACAAGTGAAAGTACTCACATCACAAGTCAAAGTACTCACATCACAAATAAAAGTACTCACAGCACAAGTGAAAGTACTCAAAGCACACTGTAAAAATACTCTATTGAAGTAAAAGTACTCACACCACAAGTAAAAGTACTCACATCACAAGTGAAAGTACTCGCATCACAAGTGAAAGTACTCACATCACAAGTAAAAGTACTCACATCACAAGTGAAAGTACTCGCATCACAAGTGAAAGTACTCACATCACAAGTGAAAGTACTCGCATCACAAGTGAAAGTACTCACATCACAAGTGAAAGTACTCGCATCACAAGTGAAAGTACTCACATCACAAGTCAAAGTACTCACAGCACAAGTGAAAGTACTCACACCACACTGTACAAATACTCTGCTACTAGTAAAAGTACTCACAACACAGTTTAAAAATACTCTGCTACTAGTCAAATTGTGAAGGGACTATTTCAAAAGCATCACATGTTCACATCTGAGAAGTTTGATCCATACTTGATAATTAGTAAAGTAACAGAACAGTATTTCCCTCTGAATCATCGAGTAAAAAGCGGCGTGAGAAACAATATTGAAGTACAGCACGTGATAGGGCTGCTCGATTATGGCAAAAATCATAATCACGATTATTTTGGTCAATAATTGATATCACGATTATTAAATACGATTATTCATTGACTTTGAAAACATCCATTTATTGAACTTTAAAACAAATAATAATTTGAACAGTATCTTTTTAACTGTTGATTTCCCTGAACGTATAATTCAACTGAAAAACCAATACACAAATAAATTAAATAAATTATACATTTAAATAAATAATATCAAAATAATAAATACCAATAAACAAGATCAACAAATATTTTGGAGCGCACTTCCACACGCTACTAAACATATATAAATATGATAAATACAAATAAATTAGACTCAAATTAATTAGATCAAATATGTTGCAGTGCAGTCACAACCAAGCAAAGCTAAATAATAGTTTTTTTCGATTAGGTTGTTTTCGTAATTGTGGCAGGCCAAAATCGTAATTGCGATTAAAATACGATTAATTGCACAGCCCTAGTACGTGAGTCATATTCCTCCTCTGATGATGTTCCAGGTAAATGAAACACCTGAGTCTCTCTCAGCTGCTGAACCAGTGATTGAGAGCCATCGCAGGACGGGAGGACGTAAATTGGTGGAATGAGCTCGTTAGCCGTAATTAGGAGCCATTAATGGTTGATAAGGCAGCACATGTTCACCTGTCACAACCAATCCTGCTCCGGCTCAGAGAGAACGCTGCAGAGTCACGCTTGTCATAAAACGTTGAATAATGACACGCGTGAGTAATGAGCATCGGTCGTGTTAAGAGACGTGAGTGTTGTACTCAATTAGGATTCTCAGTGGATTACACTGTGCAGCTCAAGCAAGCATTGATATCTGAGACCATGGCTGGATATACTATGTTCAACTTATAATGCTTTTTTAAATGTAAAATAAGAAAGATCCAGAAGCCTTTAAGAGGATCTGTGGAGATGCATCAATCTGTTACACTTTAAAGTGGACCTATCATGCTATATTTGAATAATATAGTGTAACCCATACGTATATAAGGCATATTTATACTTTTTTCTTTTCAAAATACCAAACAGATCATGCATTTTAGCCATGCCTCATTTCGCTCAATTTGACATTTTTTAGCTCTGTTTTAGCAAGGGCTGATTCTGTGAGAACAGCACCACCTACAGGCCTGGCATATGTACTACAGCGTCTCCAGCGCTTTCGAACGGCAATGGCCGTGGCTGTCTCCTCCTGATTGGTGGAGTTGGCCCAATAGCCGTAGCGCCACCGTCCTGACGTCAGGACAGTGTTCAAATCTGGATCAGTTTTTATCAGATCCGTTGCAGCCCCTTTTTTAGAGATTTGGGTATGGAGGAAAATAGAGAGGGTTGTGTTTTCTGACACTTGGTGAGTTCCCTGGAACACCGGGGACACATATTCATGTAGAAAAGACGTACACACGTGCATTTTGCATGATAGGTCCCCTTTAAGAGAAAAACAGGCTAACCCACAAACACAAGGTGATCATCAGATGTACCAGATGTTCAGAACTAACGTCCATCACTCTGTTTTCTGCTACACTCAGAGTCTATCATCTCTCAGAGCGGATTCAGGTCAGAGCATATTAGTGGCGTTGGCCGGGGGGGGGGGATTGGGGGGGGGGGGAGATGAAAGAAAAGACTCACTTTGAGGTTTAACATCGTGAAGCAGCTTTCCATCTGCAAAGACAGAGAGATAGACAAAGAGGAGAGAAAGTGGTGATTAAAGTCCGAGCGTCTGTCAGGTGACGAACAGAGTTTTTTCTGAGCTGACGGCAGGGTTTAAGATCTCTGATAATGACCGGCACCATTACTGGAAGATAACTGGTGCAGATCAAGGAGGGGAGTATGATCACGCCATTCTCTTTTTAAGGAGGATGAAATAATTGTAAAGGTTCAGACGTTTTACGAGTGAGGAAATAATCATTAAAAAGTAGAAAAGTTTCAGACTTTTTCAAATGCATATGATGGGAACTAGTGGAAGACGGATACATCTGAGCTAGCGAGGCGGATGTTATATATATTTTATATATTAAGAGCCTGTGTGTTTACGACAGACATGAGGAATTTAATGTGTGTTATTTTGAATCCAAGAGATGCTGACTTGAAACCGTTGTTTTACGAAAGGTTTGGAGGAGAGGAGAGTTTGTTCCAAAGCTGCTGAGTAAAGGATGTGTGTACTTTACCATCTCTGTTGTGATGATGATAATGATGATGGTGATGGTGCTGCAGGAGGAAGGATCGGTGTGTGTGTGTTGTGTGTGTGTGTGTGTTGTGTGTGTGTGTGTGTGTGTGTGTGTGTGTGTGTGTGTGTGTGTGTGTGTGTGTGTGTGTGTGTGTGTGTGTGTGTGTGTGTGTGAAGCTCTTACTCTGAGTGCAGAGTCCCTCGGTGCAGTTCTCCGTCTCCTCGCTGTTCCCCTCGCAGCTCCTGCCTTGGTGTCGGGGGGGTGGAGAGGTGCACGCCCTCTGTCGTTGCTTCTCACACTGAGTGTTGCACACCGCCCACTCGCTCCACACCTCCCAGCCTCCGTCCACTGCAGGAGGACAAGGAGAGAGAGGGGACATATGTGTGTGAAGGACATTCCTAAAGGTCACCTATTATGCAAAATCAGGGCTGAAACAGAGGGGATTATGGGATGCTGCAATGATCTGTTTGGTGTTTCAGCCAATCAGAGACAGGCTCTGTATATCTGAGACCTGTGATATATTGATGAGAGACAGTATAATAGGGGACCTTTAATAGAACTGATAAATGGACAAAGTTTGTCTTTTGTTATATTTAATAAAGTAATAAAGAAAGTCAATATAAAAGTCCTCCTCCCTGGAATAAATATATTATTCTGACTTGAAAATATGTATTTCATCCTCACGTCCATTTGTGAAGTACGAACCTGATTAGCCTAGCTTAGCACGATGACATAAAAGATGTTCATTTACTTTACCATATTGTTATATATTACTGCATATATTTCCCCAAATGTCCAACTGTTTCTTTGAGATAACGATATTTCCCTCCAAATTTCCAACAAATACCAAACAGTATCATCCTCTTTGTGGCTGCGCTGTCTCAGCTGTCATATTGCTGCTATATTTACACACATTACACATTTAAATGTTTCCTTAGGGGGCAAACACACACTGGTGCAACTTGCCGGATATTTTCTCCCCATCACCACCGGGCCTGTTTGCATAATGGGATTTGATGCGAGGTTGTGAAATGGAGATCTTCTGGTGAATGCTAATATCTGGAACTCCTGTCATCTGATCAGAAACAGCTCATCATGCTCAGTTTAGCAAACACAGGGACACCATATGGCGCCTCGAGATTTTCTGGCAGTGATGCATCGTGGGCGGCGGGGGAAAGGTAATTTTCCTTTGTGAGGAGCTAGTTACACTTTTCTTTGTGGCTTCTTCACAGCTACTTGAAATGCTAATGATGTGTTTGTGTTGACCGCTGCTGAGAGGATTTTTCTCTCCATACTTGTTGACTGCTGCTAAACACTAGAGTCTGACAAAGAGCTGCAGGAATGAGTCCTGAAACCAGGAAGGGAATCAGCAATTCTGTCTGTGTTTCAGGTTGTTATCCTGAAATAAGGTCTGTGGTTAACACAAGCTGAAGAGATTTTAACATGTTGTTCTACGACATAAAATACGTCAGTAAATACCCCGCTGGTGGATTTAAAAAGGTTGCTAACAAGTGTCTAAATGAGAAATGAGACGACTAAACGTCATCACGCCCAACATTAGCCACCTTTAGCTTAGCGGTGGTGAGGTGAAGTCATGTGACCGTGCTGTAGTTCCTTTATAGCCCAACATTAGCCTCCTTTAGCTTAGCGGTGGTGACGTGAAGTCATGTGACCGTGCTGTAGTTCCTTTATAGCCCAACATTAGCCATCTTTAGCTTAGCGGTGGTGACGTGAAGTCATGTGACCGTGCTGTAGTTCCTCTATAGCCCAACATTAGCCACCTTTAGCTTAGCGGTGGTGACGTGAAGTCATGTGACCGTGCTGTAGTTCCTTTATAGCCCAACATTAGCCACCTTTAGCTTAGCGGTGGTGACGTGAAGTCATGTGACCGTGCTGTAGTTCCTTTATAGCCCAACATTAGCCACCTTTAGCTTAGCGGTGGTGACGTGAAGTCATGTGACCGTGCTGTAGTTCCTTAATAGCCCAACATTAGCCGCCTTTAGCTTAGCGGTGGTGACGTGAAGTCATGTGACCGTGCTGTAGTTCCTTTATAGCCCAACATTAGCCACCTTTAGCTTAGCGGTGGTGACGTGAAGTCATGTGACCGTGCTGTAGTTCCTTTATAGCCCAACATTAGCCACCTTTAGCTTAGCGGTGGTGACGTGAAGTCATGTGACCGTGCTGTAGTTCCTTAATAGCCCAACATTAGCCGCCTTTAGCTTAGCGGTGGTGACGTGAAGTCATGTGACCGTGCTGTAGTTCCTAAGTTCTATAGCACATGTTATTGTAACTTTAAAGCTTTGTAGATACTTTTCGAGTATTCAAGCTTCATTATTTTACTTCCTGCTCGCTGAATTCTTCATGTGTGGTTTCTTAAATTGGCTCCTCGTTAATTTGTTTTGGTGATATTTTAGCAGCTGAGGAACTTTGTGATTTTCTAACTAAAAGGACGTTTATATACTTAGTGAGTATTTTCTGTTTTAATTATTCCAGATATAACACGATATGTTCACACATGCAGAGAGGAGAGCATTAATGCATGCTAAAAGTGTCCCTGAAGCTTCTCTGAAACATCTCACCCTCCACAAAGAGCCTTTATTTGTCGTCTCGCGCAATTAACCTAAATTAAGATGCATTCCTTTCACCACTTACAGTAACAACAATGTGCTTCACACACAGAGCATGTGTTAACACTTCATTATTATAATGCAGGAAAATGTGTTCTATTTTCAGGTGTAAAACATGTTTTGTATAGAGGGGATTATAAAGCTGAACATCTGTCTCTGTCTCAGAGTTAGTCGTCTCATAACTGTCAGTGTTTGTCAGGATATCTGAAATGACTAGGTTAGCTACGTTAGCTAGCTAGCTCACAGCAGATCTGCAGTAACATCTGAAGGAGTCATGTGATCACATTGTTCAAAATAAGACCATTAAACATTTCAGGTAAATTTCCAACAACAGAGACAGTTGTCCAGCTTTATAATCCTGAACGTCACCAAGCGCTCCGTCCCAGCTGTGTGCGTCACTCTTTAGTGTCCCCTGGTCTCCCAGCTGTGTGCGTCACTCTTTAGTGTCCCCTGGTCTCCCAGCTGTGTGCGTCACTCTTTAGTGTCCCCTGGTCTCCCAGCTGTGTGCGTCACTCTTTAGTGTCCCCTGGTCTCCCAGCTGTGTGCGTCACTCTTTAGTGTCCCCTGGTCTCTAGCTGTGTGCGTCACTCTTTAGTGTCCCCTGGTCTCCAGCTGTGTGCGTCACTCTTTATGTCCCCTGGTCTCCCAGCTGTGTGCGTCACTCTTTAGTGTCCCCTGGTCTCCAGCTGTGTGCGTCACTCTTTATGTCCCCTGGTCTCCAGCTGTGTGCGTCACTCTTTAGTGTCCCCTGGTCTCCCAGCTGTGTGTGTCACTCTTTAGTGTCCCCTGGTCTCCCAGCTGTGTGTGTCACTCTTTCTCCTCAAGGTGCTGAATGTTCTTTAAATGCTGCATGCGTTGTCAAGTTGCTGGAGATGTTTCTTCATGTGGAACCTTTGGGTTTTTATATCTGCATCGTTGCTCAAGCTGCAGAACGTTTCTCTTAATGGAAGAGTTTTGGAACGTTGTAGCGCGTTTGTTGGCCACCGTACTTTTCGCAGTTTTGAGTTTTTCCATTCGTGGGGGCATGAGAACTTTTCTGCATTAATTCTAGGTGAGTAACTTTCCTCCATGCAGCAGTTCCCTCTTTGCTCCACCAGTAGCTCAGCAGTTCCCTCTTTGCTCCACCAGTAGCTCAGCAGTTCCCTCTTTGCTCCACCAGTAGCTCAGCAGTTCCCTCTTTGCTCCACCAGTAGCTCAGCAGTTCCCTCTTTGCTCCACCAGTAGCTCAGCAGTTCCCTCTTTGCTCCACCAGTAGCTCACAGATATGTGGTCAGAAAGAACCCCTTTAAATATTGGCGCCAGATAAATATCCAACATGTTCGTTAAGTATGCTTAGACTAACTCCCACTGTACATTTTACATTTGTAATCAATTTAATATTTAATAATCCATTCCTGGCACAATATATATAACTTATAAATATATGACTTTAGTATCTGTACATTGAGTGAAGTATTTCTGCAGTGACACTCACCTGGGCAGAGGGCGTTGCAGGTGATCTTCTGCACGGACATGCCCTCGCAGAACGCCCCCCCGTTGAGAGGCGCCGGGTTAGTGCAGGTTCGAGACCTCTTTTGCACCCCCCGGCCACACGGCACGTTGCAGGGAGACCAATCTGTCCACAGAGACCATCCGCCGTTCACTGCAGAGAGAGAGGAGAGAGAGGGCAGAGGAGTATAAGAGTTAAATAAGTTGTTTGAAAACTCTCCCTGGTCCCCGGCTTGAGCTTCAATCTCAGGATCCATGTATCTGTGATCCTCTCCAGAATGGAAGTAGTCATCACATACAGAGCATCAACTAGTTCCTGAACAGTGTCCTTCACATGCTGATATCCAAGAGAGGGAGTTACACAGTCACAAGATGGAGGAATAGAAAGCAGTATTCAATGTTTACTTCAGATTAGCTCCACATCAGAAATGAGCATGCTTGTCATATGTCTATCTCCATAGAGGCTGAATCATCATGTTAATCACATAGCTATCATATGCCTCAAACAGTCCTGATGCTCTTCTAGGTAATCACACATCCTGTCATGTTCACAGCTACAGTTGGGATACCTTTGTTAGCATGTTACTCTCATGTTGGAAGAGGACATTCACTATTTTCCCAACATAAGTATGAGAGTAGAGTGGCGCAGGGATGTGGTATTTCTGTATTGGTCCCTGAAGGCAGCATCTCCTGGTCCAATGGGATTTCTCCATGTGATTTTGGATTATGTCAGATAATAATCTCTGCGTCAAACAAACGTTTATGATTCTTACACGTTTAGTTCAGCAGGGTAATCTCCACATGTTAACACCAGCTTGGCGAATAATGAAAAACGTATGCAGCAGCACTTTAATGATAACATAACAGAAAACTACGGAAGAGGATTTGGGCCACATGTTTTTGGGAGATGTTAAAAAAAATGCCAGAATGTTGAGAATAATATTATTAAATTATTTTTTTACTTTTCCTAAAATTCTGACTATTTTTATCAAACCAAAAACAAAAATAACTTTTCGTCAAATCTCAAAAAACCCTCTCCCATGTGGCCCAAATCCTCTTCCGTAGGTAAAAAATGATAAATTTGCAAAATTAATATGAATTCAATAGCTGATACCAAACGTTAATTTCAATATATATGAAAAAACACCCAAAAAATTACAAATATAAGAACAAAAAAGGAAATATGATAGTGAGAAATATCCACGTATGAGTGTATATATGGGAAAGCAGTTATAACAAAAGCAGATAAATGGACTTTTAGGCATTTTTTTTAGCTTTTTATAGAGAAAAAAGGTATTTTGATATGTGCGGAAAGTAGGGCTGCACAATATATCGTGTCGTGACTATAATCGCGATATGCGATATGCGCATTCACATTGCAGGACGTGCGATATTAAGTAGGCAAATGAACTCAAACACGTCATGTTACAATTATTTTGCTGCTTGCTACAAAAGGAAAACTTGCGCGGCTCTCATGTCAGGGGTCCTTGAGTGAGTGACGTGCAGGCTCTGTCAGCAATCCACCAATTTTTTTAATTTTTTTAAATAATACTATTGGCCAAAACCAAGTCGTATTTATCTTTTAATGACTTAGAAAGGGTTATTAACGCCTTTGTGACCTCAAGACTGGACTATTGCAGCTAGTCCAAAACGCGGCTGCACGTTTGCTGACTGGTCACAAAAAGCGTGACCACATCACCCCTATTCTGGCCTCACTACACTGGCTTCCAGTTCGGTTCAGAATTGATTTTAAAATCCTTCTATTTGTTTTTAAAGCACTAAATGGGCTGGCTCCGGCCTATATAGCTGAACTCCTCCAGCGCTACACCCCAGCCAGAGCTTTAAGGTCTGCTGACCAGCTGCTAGTGGTAGTGCCCAAGACCAGGCTTAAAACCCGAGGGCACCGAGCCTTCGCAGCAGCTGGCCCTAGGCTCTGGAACACTCTGCCCCTCCATGTGAGGTCGGCCCAGACCCTAAGGGTTTTTAAATCAAACTAAAAACACACTTCTTCTCTCTGGCCTTCTAGTTAGAGCGGAGCACGACTCCTGACTTTTCCTTGTGTTTTTATTTTTATTTTTTATATATATCTGTTGTAATTTATTGTCTTTTATTGTGATTGTAGTAATGTGTTTTTATTACATGTACAGCACTTTGGCTCGACCAAAAATCGCTTTTAAATGTGCTTTATAAATAAAACTTGATTTGATTTGATTTGACCAATCACAATCAAATCTCCAAAGCAAACGGACCCGGTGATTAAAGGTAAAAACACTGAATGAAGTAGTTTCATGTGTTTCTCCAGTTCGGCGCTGCTAACCGAGCTAGCTCAGCTTGTTGCTCTGATAACTTCAGATCCAGACGTCCGTGACTAAAATCCTTCATCCGGTTAAATATACTTCGAAAAATACCAATTGTATAGCATTAAAGTCCAAGAAAAAACGGTCTTTTCTTCAATTCCTGTATTTTTTCATATCGCAGGGGGAAAAAATATCGCAATGTCAGTTTTTTCCAATATCGTGCAGCCCTAGCGGACAGTCATTCTATATTTAACTGATTTAATATAACTCCTGATTTGTGCTCAGGAAAGTAATTGTGCTTGAGAAATTCACTTGAGTTGAGAGAAGGATTGTTAATGCAGTTAGTACACACCATAGTTTACTCACACGCTGTTTACACGCCTCTTCACATCACTGTGTTTGGTTTCTACACCAGTGATTAACACACCCATCGCCCTCTTTATTCCAACACATGTATTATTCACTGACTCAATTTACTGCCTCTCATTTCAAATCAATGTGTACTTTATGAAGGGAAATAAGCCACTGTGTCTTAATCTCATTGAAAAGGAGTGTTGCTTATTAAGTATTTATCAGCCAGAGGCCCGGCAGGAACATTTAGCTTCCAGACAGATCAGAGAGGAAACTGGAAACTGCTTCTTACACCGAGTACACATACAAATAACACTATTGTGATGCCAGACAGGAAGTACACACTAAAGGGAACAGCAGAAGAAGACAGGAAGTAAACACTAAAGGGAACAGCAGAAGAAGACAGACAGGAAGTAAACACTAAAGGGAACAGCAGAAGAAGACAGGAAGTAAACACTAAAGGGAACAGCAGAAGAAGACAGACAGGAAGTAAACACTAAAGGGAACAGCAGAAGAAGACAGGAAGTAAACACTAAAGGGAACAGCAGAAGAAGACAGACAGGAAGTAAACACTAAAGGGAACAGCAGAAGAAGACAGACAGGAAGTAAACACTAAAGGGAACAGCAGGAGAAGACAGACAGGAAGTAAACACTAAAGGGAACAGCAGGAGACAGACAGGAAGTACACACTAAAGGGAACAGCAGAAGAAGACAGACAGGAAGTAAACACTAAAGGGAACAGCAGAAGAAGACAGGAAGTAAACACTAAAGGGAACAGCAGAAGAAGACAGACAGGAAGTAAACACTAAAGGGAACAGCAGAAGAAGACAGGAAGTAAACACTAAAGGGAACAGCAGAAGAAGACAGACAGGAAGTAAACACTAAAGGGAACAGCAGAAGAAGACAGGAAGTAAACACTAAAGGGAACAGCAGAAGAAGACAGACAGGAAGTAAACACTAAAGGGAACAGCAGAAGAAGACAGGAAGTAAACACTAAAGGGAACAGCAGAAGAAGACAGACAGGAAGTAAACACTAAAGGGAACAGCAGAAGAAGACAGACAGGAAGTAAACACTAAAGGGAACAGCAGGAGAAGACAGACAGGAAGTAAACACTAAAGGGAACAGCAGGAGACAGACAGGAAGTACACACTAAAGGGAACAGCAGAAGAAGACAGACAGGAAGTAAACACTAAAGGGAACAGCAGGAGACAGACAGGAAGTAAACACTAAAGGGAACAGCAGGAGACAGACAGGAAGTAAACACTAAAGGGAACAGCAGAAGAAGACAGACAGACAGGAAGTAAACACTAAAGGGAACAGCAGAAGAAGAAAGACAGACAGGAAGTAAACACTAAAGGGAACAGCAGAAGAAGAAAGACAGACAGGAAGTAAACACTAAAGGGAACAGCAGAAGAAGACAGGAAGTAAACATTAAAGGGAACAGCAGAAGAAGACAGACAGGAAGTAAACACTAAAGGGAACAGCAGAAGAAGAAAGACAGACAGGAAGTAAACACTAAAGGGAACAGCAGAAGACAGACAGGAAGTAAACACTAAAGGGAACCGCAGAAGAAGACAAACATGACTTCTACTTTTACCAGAGTATTTTTAAACGTGAGTATCTGTACTTCTACTTGAGTAAAGGATGTGTGTACTTTGCCCTCTCTGCTGTTATATATATTGAACGTAGTGACAGCGTACCGAACACGATGACGTTGGCGGTGGCGCTTCTTCTCTTGGACACGATGTTGTTGGCTATGCAGGTGTAGTTCCCCGAGTCGGAGAGCCGCGCCTCGTTGATTATCAGGTTGTGGTCGGCTCGCGTGTCGATGTTGTCGTCGGTCAGAGAGCTCAGCACCTCGTCGTTTTTCAGCCATTCCACCTGCAAGAGAAACTGATTGATGATTCATGGACAAAGCTTCAAAGTCATTTGCTTTAAAGGGGACCTATCATGCAAAATGCACTTTTGTACGTCTTTTCTACATGAATATGTGTCCCCGGTGTTCCAGGGAACTCACCAAATGTCAGAAAACACAACCCTCTCTATTTTCCTCCATACCCAAATCTCTAAAAAAGGGGCTGCAACGGATCTGATAAAAACTGATCCAGATTTGAACACTGTCCTGACGTCAGGACGGTGGCGCCACGGCTATTGGGCCAACTCCACCAATCAGGAGGAGACAGCCACGGCCATTGCTGTTCGAAAGCGCTGGAGACGCTGTAGTACATATGCCAGGCCTGTAGATGGTGCTGTTCTCACTGAATCTGCCCTTATGAGAAATGAGGCATGGCTAAAATGCATGATCTGTTTGGTATTTTGAAAAAAAAAAAAGTATAAATATGCCTTATATAGGTATGGTCCTACACTATATTATTCAAATATAGCATGATAGGTCCACTTTAACTACAATCCTGTTCAGAGTATTTATGATAGCAGTCAGATAACTACCTCAAGAATAGAATAGAATATAAGCATGTATTATACATTATACAACGACAAGAGTATTCCTTGTTCTTGTATTTTAATAAGTTATTTTATATCTCGGGACACATTTTGATCTTTCTGTGTACAATCATATTTTGAGATTGACAATAAAGTTGACTTTGACTTTGTAAAGCTACTCCTTTTAAGGTGCCATCGAAACATTCAGAATAGACAACCAACAAGCAAGACACGCAGCATTCATACATACATAAAATAACTAAATCAAGTGCATGGAATAACACTCTGTGGTTGTATTCCTGTACAGTTCTCGAGTGTGGAAGGAATACTTAAGAGAAACTGATGAATGATTCATGGACAAAGTCTGTCTTTTTTTATATTTAATAAAGTAATAAAGAAAGTCAATAAACAAGTGAAATGGATCTGAAATGCAGGAACAGAGCAACTTGATCCTCGGAGGAGAAAGAAGTTCTGCTTACAGTCTCTCTATACATTCATGAGAGGAAACAACTGGTCCTATTTGAACACGATCCGTGTATCCATCATTTCCTGGTCTTCTCTAAAGAAGAGGGACCAATGAAAACGTTGTCATGTTGCCGTTGTTCAGCATGGAAACATTCATTAGCTAACAATGACATTATTGTTCTATTAATATAAAGGGAGGTCAGGTACTCTTTAAAACAGCTGCTAGTTATGGGTACTTTTTACTGAAGTACATTTCAAAGCCCTCTTTACTTTGACTTGAGTAAAGAAGTTTAGTCAGTACTTCTACTTTCACCAGAGTATTTTAAAACACGAGTATCTGTACTTCTACTTGAGTAAAGGGTGTGTGTACTTTCGCGTCTCTTTCAATGCACCCCCCAGCTGTATGACCCCAACCCAGAAGCCTTTAGACAGTCAACAGAAGCACTTTAACCAATCACCAGCAACAGAGAGCAAAGTCATTATAAATTACAAACTTAGGGACGCTTTAGTGCTTCTTCTGGTTCGAGAGCTGCATCGCTGCCTCTGCAAATTATGCTGAGTGTGTTCGGCTGGTGGATTTATAGGAAACCCGCTTCATAACCAACTCCTTCTGGATGCTAATAGGAAGAGTCTGGGGGATGCAATTCTATCTGATATTTCATAATCCATTCCTTGCACAATTAATGTATAAAATCCTGCTTCATATTTGTTACTGTAATAGTGTATATCTTCCACATGTATATTCTTTACTTTTTTAATGCTATTTTATTTCTATTTGAGACGTTTACATTTTGGATTGTTTATTTCTAGTCTTTTTCATTTGTGTACAATGCCTTGTCTTTCTGAGCTGCTGCAACGCAAACATCTCCCTCATTGGGATCAATAAAGTACTTCTTATCTTAAAGGTCCCCTATTATTTAAAATCCTCTTCTTCATGTCTCTTCTACATCAACATGTGTCCCCTCTTCTTCATGTCTCTTCTTCATCAACATGTGTCCCCTCTTCTTCATGTCTCTTCTACATCAACATGTGTCCCCTCTTCTTCATGTCTCTTCTACATCAACATGTGTCCCCTCTTCTTCATGTCTCTTCTACATCAACATGTGTCCCCTCTTCTTCATGTCTCTTCTACATCAACATGTGTCCCCCTCTTCTTCATGTCTCTTCTACATCAACATGTGTCCCCTCTTCTTCATGTCTCTTCTTCATCAACATGTGTCCCCTCTTCTTCATGTCTCTTCTTCATCAACATGTGTCCCCTCTTCTTCATGTCTCTTCTACATCAACATGTGTCCCCTCTTCTTCATGTCTCTTCTACATCAACATGTGTCCCCTCTTCTTCATGTCTCTTCTTCATCAACATGTGTCCCCTCTTCTTCATGTCTCTTCTACATCAACATGTGTCCCCTCTTCTTCATGTCTCTTCTACATCAACATGTGTCCCCTCTTCTTCATGTCTCTTCTACATCAACATGTGTCCCCTCTTCTTCATGTCTCTTCTTCATCAACATGTGTCCCCTCTTCTTCATGTCTCTTCTACATCAACATGTGTCCCCTCTTCTTCATGTCTCTTCTTCATCAACATGTGTCCCCTCTTCTTCATGTCTCTTCTACATCAACATGTGTCCCCTCTTCTTCACGTCTCTTCTACATCAACATGTGTCCCCTCTTCTTCATGTCTCTTCTACATCAACATGTGTCCCCTCTTCTTCATGTCTCTTCTACATCAACATGTGTCCCCTCTTCTTCATGTCTCTTCTACATCAACATGTGTCCCCTCTTCTTCATGTCTCTTCTTCATCAACATGTGTCCCCTCTTCTTCATGTCTCTTCTACATCAACATGTGTCCCCTCTTCTTCATGTCTCTTCTTCATCAACATGTGTCCCCTCTTCTTCATGTCTCTTCTACATCAACATGTGTCCCCTCTTCTTCACGTCTCTTCTACATCAACATGTGTCCCCTCTTCTTCATGTCTCTTCTACATCAACATGTGTCCCCTCTTCTTCACGTCTCTTCTACATCAACATGTGTCCCCTCTTCTTCATGTCTCTTCTTCATCAACATGTGTCCCCTCTTCTTCATGTCTCTTCTACATCAACATGTGTCCCCTCTTCTTCATGTCTCTTCTACATCAACATGTGTCCCCTCTTCTTCACGTCTCTTCTACATCAACATGTGTCCCCTCTTCTTCATGTCTCTTCTACATCAACATGTGTCCCCTCTTCTTCATGTCTCTTCTACATCAACATGTGTCCCCTCTTCTTCATGTCTCTTCTACATCAACATGTGTCCCCTCTTCTTCATGTCTCTTCTACATCAACATGTGTCCCCTCTTCTTCATGTCTCTTCTACAGAGGGGACACGTGTCTCTTCTACATCACCATGAGGTGAGGTGCAGGTGATGTCTGCAGTTTGCTTTTCAAACTGGGACAAGAAAACAGCGGAGAAGTAACGGGGCAGAAACCCTCCTTTTTAGGCAGCGGTCCAGACATAGACATCAAACGGCAAAACATATTCAGTGAGCAGTTCCTTTGGCGTTCGGGCTGGGATCAGCTGTCGGGTGTTCTTCCCCATAATGGGTAAAGAACACCCGACAGGCTGCACATTATCCCTTTCGTAACACAGACTGTCAAATACTCAGATACTCAAAACTCAATTACTCCCACTACTTAAATTATCCCAGGGTTCATTGGGTTGAGTTGCTCCATTTTAGAATTAAATAAATAAAAGCTTAAAAGAAAATACATATAAATACAACTATATATACAATATATATTATATATAAATAACAGCAAATAAAATAAAATGACAACAAAAAAAAAGGAAAGAAAAACAAAAACAATAAATATAGAACTCAAATGTAAATACAAATGTGCATAAAAACATAAAAAAAAACTAAATATAAATATTTATATAAACATAAATCAAGTTAAAATGTCCAATTGCTTTTGAAAATAATTAAAATATATACAGGAGGGACAGATACAGATGATCAATGAGTGTGTGGAGGATGTGAGGAATGATTCGGCTAATTGGCACATTCGTTTCAATTAGGACGATGTCATCAGTGTTAGCCCTGACATAACGAGGGGGGGGGGGGGGGGGGGGGGTCTTTTGATTTTATTACCCAGAATGCCCCTGAAGGTTACCCCCTCCTGCCCTGAACAGCGCCCAGGTCCTCTACTCCACACACACACACACACACACACACACACACACACACACACACACACACACACACACACACACACACACACACACACACACACACACACACACACACACACACACACACACACACACACACACACACAGCCTTGTTCTGTTTTGTTTTATGCTGCTGCAACTAAAACATTTCCCAAATTGGGATTAATAAAGTACATCTTATCGTGTCTTATCTTTGCAGACCATTTACATGCATCAAAAACCCTACAGAACACCTCACAGGGAAAGGAAGAACATACATTTAAGAGTAGTAGTTAAGGTGGTATTTTGGAATGTTAAGGAGTTAAGGAGGTATTTTGTGAGTTAAGGTGGTATTTTGTGAGTTAAGGAGGTATTTTTGAGAGTTAAGGTGGTATTTTGTGAGTTAAGGAGGTATTTTGAGAGTTAAGGTGGTATTTTTGTGAGTTAAGGTGGTATTTTGTGAGTTAAGGAGGTATTTTGAGAGTTAAGGAGGTATTTTTGAGAGTTAAGGTGGTATTTTGTGAGTTAAGGAGGTATTTTTGAGAGTTAAGGTGGTATTTTTGTGAGTTAAGGAGGTATTTTGAGAGTTAAGGTGGTATTTTGTGAGTTAAGGAGGTATTTTCGAGAGTTAGGGTGGTAGTTCGGGAGTTAAGGGGTGTATTTTTGAGAGTCGCTGATCAGAGGGACTCATCTAGGATTAAAGGCTTTCATTGAGGGAATCTGGAATTGGTTTCGTTGTTCATTTCACACTTTCTCTCTGAGTCACCGCTCAAAAGAAACTCATTATAGCGACGACTCATGGGCGGATTTTTCTCCTCTTGAGTTAAAAAGATCCGCTCAGCATTCACACCTGTGATATCTGTGAAGGGAGAGTGGGGGGTTGATCCTGGAAGTGGAACTACAAAAAGCCCGTCCTATACGTTTTATTAACTAAAAAGGTAAATTACACTCTGAGTTTCTGTATTTGTGAGAAGCTAAATGTGAATAAAGATGTATTTATTTAGCTTATTAACCGTTGAATTGCATTAAATGTAAATCCTGATTACGTTTGCCTGCCAAATAAATGTTTTGAAAACGCATTTAAAGCACACAGTACTTTTTTTATAGAAATAAATTCACATTTTGAGGTAAATTAAAGCCAAGAACAAATCTGCATACATCTTTAACCCTTGTCTTCCAATCAACTGTTGTCCTACCTTTGACCTACCTAAAGTGTAAAGTGTTAATAATCATCCAAATCTATGTTATACCTTTTAAACCATGTCATTTTGACCACATGTTGTCTCTGATGTTGTGTAAATGGAGCTTTGGACCATCATAACAAATAAAAAAAAGCTAATTTCTGAGATAGAAAACACTTTTCTTTGTTCAAAAGAATTTACAAATTGACCCCAGAAGACCATAGATTCTATACATTTCAATAAAACCAAAAACCTAATGAGAGTGATCATTATTGAAACGTAGTATACTGTACAAGAAACTATGTTATTTTTCTGCCACTGACATTAAATCAACCTTTATCCCAACAGAAAAACATTTGGGAACGGGTCAAATTTGACTGGAGGAAAACAGGAAGGTTATAACAGTCTCTGTGTTAAAAGAGAAAACCACCAGTTAAACCATCCATTCCCGAACGTCCTATTAATACACGAGTTGGACTTGTAGAAAACAACTAAGAGGTGTTCTAATGAAACATTATAAATCTTTGAACACTAACCAGTGTGGGGAATTACAGTACTTTACATATATCACCTTGGTTCTTGAAATTACTAGATTTATTCACATGTAAGGTTTCACAAATCATAGAAACCTTAGTGTGGGAGTGTAGCGGTCTGAGAAACGTTGATGTTTGGATGTTCATTTGTTTGCCTTTCTTATCAATTTATGATTTATGATTTTGTAAGTTTGAGTGTAATTAGACAATTGTAAAATGTAGAGTATTATCTGGATAGCGAAATGTAGAATGTTTCATATTTGGGATGTGGTCGGTGAGTCACATGACCACAGTCAGGTCAGAGGGCATTGCCATGGCAACAACATGGTATTTTAGAGAGTTAAGGAGGTATTTTGTGAGTTAAGAAGGTATTTTGAGGTTATAACAGTCTAAGTGTTAAAAGAGAAAACCAACCAACATGCAATCAACCAAAAAGTGCATTAGCTTTCAAAAAGTCAAACATTCATAAGTGCTGATGCACAGCCTCCGAATAACAACAACATTTATAAGAGATAAGTGCAGTTTGTTTTTGGGACGAGGTGCAGTCAGCAATCTGATACCTAATTTACTTAAAAAACTGAGGTAAGCAGCAGAAAAACCTGTCAGAGCTTCAGTTTATGGAAGATAATTGGACGGAGAGTAAACTGTCAGAAACGTTTTCACTGCTGCACCTCCGTGGAGATTTCTGCTAAAGTTAACTGATGAAACCTCAGAAACTGCAAACTGATTCGGACTCATTAACGCTCTCTGACTTCACGCTGACGCAGTGATTTCAGAGTGCTATATTGGAGAGTTAAGATGGTATTTTGGAGAGTTAAGGTGGTATTTTGTAAGTTAAGAAATGACATCATGCTGAAAGACTTGTCGGGGGTAAATATAACTTTAAAATGTTTCCAAAGTGTGCACGCTCTTCTCCAAATGTATTCATCTCCTTCCATATGTGGGGCATTATACCACCTCGAACAATGGACAGGAGGTAGATGTGTGTGTGGGACAGATTTAAGTGGAGGTCAACCTGCAGACCCTTAATGTTTAAATGATTTAACGTGGAAATGGAGGAGTGATGTCGGGTTAAAAATAGTTATAGGCTGAAGCAAAACCTCTTTCTACTCCTAAGTCCAAACAAAGCAGCGCAGCGTGAGAGAGGGGGGGTGAATAATGCAGAGAAATGGATGAAATATTGAGGCGTGTTTCAGCTGCAGGATGTATGTCCAGAAATCACTGCATCAGCATAAAGTCAGCGAGCGTTAATGAATCCACCTAACCCACTTAACCTTAACCCACTTAACTCTCCAAAATACATCCTTAACTCACAAAATACCATCTTAACTCACAAAATACCATCTTAACTTTGTAAATACCACCTTAACTCACAAAATACCATCTTAACTCTCGTAATACCTCCTTAACTCACAAAATACCATCTTAACTAAAAGAAATACCACCTTAACTCTCCAAAATACCTCCTTAATATTATATTATATAATATACTGAGTGACTGAGGGTTTGAATATCCTATGTTTAATAATTCAACATGCTATGTGTCATTTTCATTTGATCAAAAAGAATAGAATACAAAATTCAATTTAAGAGTAGCAGTTAAGGTGGTATTTTGTGAGTTAAGGTGGTATTTTTAAGAGTTAAGGTGATATTTAGAGAGTTAAGGTGCTATTTTTGGAGAGTTAAGGTGCTACTTTTGAATGTTTTTATCACAAAGAAAGATAAAGAAATTTAAATTTAAAGGTGGGGTAGGTACATTTGAGAAACAGGCTCGAGATACACTTTTTGTTATATTCCATGGAATGCTCTTAACATCCCGATAGCAATGAATATCTTAAGTGCTTTGACAAAAAATCCATACAAACATGTCATCAGTGGAAGCCGTAGTACTGTAAAAAGCACGACCAATCATCTGAGCCGGCCCGGCTAAAATAACTGGATGGCCTACCTGCCTGTCAGCCTTCCATCTGTGCACAAACTTATCTCGTGCCCTCATTGGTCATGTGCGCGTTCGTGTGTGTTGGAGGAGGGGCTCTGTGAGGAAGTGGCAGATTTTCTCCGGTTGTGTATTTTCAAATTCTAGCGATCTCGAGCCGGTTTCTCCAAAATTACCGACCCCACCTTTAAGAGTAAAATCCAGCGAGAACCCAAAACAGACTGAACTTCTGACGTCTGTATTTAATGACAACCTGCAGGTTATAAATTCTCATTTCTCGTATCCAACACGATTTGAAGTGTCTCTCCAAGAAAGTCCTCAACCTCTCTGAAGCACACCTTCTTCTCAGCTTGTGATCAGTCTTACCTCGGCGACGGGCACCCCCTCCGGAGGGCGGCAGTGCAGAACGATCATCATGTTGATGGGAACCTCCTTCCCCTGGGGGTCCTGCTCAAAGTTCTTCCTCAGGTCTGTGAGGGAGATAAGAGCAGCTGTCAGGTGTCAAGTGTTACGGTCATTCGAACTAAACCCTCCCTACGACCTTCAAAAGCCTCGGGGAGGATCTGTGTTACATAATCTGAGGACAAGGTGGTTCAGAGGATACACCGAGTGGAAAAGTGCAGCAGGAAGTCTCGATCGTCCTGGGGATTCATGTGCAGAGAATAGCTGGAGGAATGAGTGCTCAAACCTGGGTATGACTTAGCATTTCCTGTCCCCTGGTCTGGAGGTCAATGGTTTTCTGAATATGTTTTCGGTTGTTATCATGAAATAAGGTCTGTGGTTAACACAAGCTGGAGAGATTTTTATTCCACAACATAAAATACGTCAGTAAATACCCCACTGGTGAATTTAAAAACAGAGGTTGATAACAAGTGTCTAAATGAGACGACTAAACGTCATCACGCCCAACATTACCCTCCTTTAGCTTAGCGGTGGTGACGTGAAGTCATGTGACCGTGCTGTAGTTCCTTTATAGCCCAACATTAGCCACCTTTAGCTTAGCGGTGGTGACGTGAAGTCATGTAACCGTGCTGTAGTTCCTTTATAGCCCAACATTAGCCTCCTTTAGCTTAGCGGTGGTGACATGAAGTCATGTGACCGTGCTGTAGTTCCTTTATAGCCCAACATTAGCCGCCTTTAGCTTAGCGGTGGTGACGTGAAGTCATGTGACCGTGCTGTAGTTCCTTTATAGCCCAACATTAGCCGCCTTTAGCTTAGCGGTGGTGACGTGAAGTCATGTGACCGTGCTGTAGTTCCTTTATAGCCCAACATTAGCCACCTTTAGCTTAGCGGTGGTGACGTGAAGTCATGTGACCGTGCTGTAGTTCCTTTATAGCCCAACATTAGCCACCTTTAGCTTAGCGGTGGTGACGTGAAGTCATGTGACCGTGCTGTAGTTCCTTTATAGCCCAACATTAGCCACCTTTAGCTTAGCGGTGGTGACGTGAAGTCATGTGACCGTGCAGTAGTTCCTTTATAGCCCAACATTAGCCACCTTTAGCTTAGCGGTGGTGACGTGAAGTCATGTGACCGTGCTGTAGTTCCTTTATAGCCCAACATTAGCCACCTTTAGCTTAGCGGTGGTGACGTGAAGTCATGTGACCGTTAAAATCTCTTTAGCTTTTGTTAACCACAGACCTTATCTCAGCTTAACAACCAAAAACATACTCAACAAACACTGAGAAAGGAACAGGAAGTGCTACAAGTCATTTCAAGGTTTTAAGTCTCTTTGCAGACACCAGCTTCCTTTTGGAAACAAATCCATCTCCTCAGACGAACAGTGTTCTTGCTCAGTTCTTCATATCACCATACTGCAGATCTCATAATCTCTCTGAAACATGGCCCTGATCTCTGAGATGTTTCTGTAAAACTCACAGGCGATGCGGACCGTGGCCTTGCGGCTCTTCGACGTCCCGAGATGGCTCCAGGCGACACAGAGACACCAATAATCCTCGGGGCCGTGGAAATCCTCCACCTGCTGCCTGGACACATTGATCATCACCTCCCGAACCTTCAGCCCTGAGACAACAGAAGAGAGGAGGTTAGAAACTGTATATTACACACTTTTATCCAGAAAGACTTAGAATGAGTGATGAGGAAAAACATTCAGAACAATAAGGAATCCTTTAAGAACATAAGCTAAGTGATTAAGTTGGTATTTTAGAGATAAAACACTTAGTGGAGAGCTTGTACCTGTATTTTTAGAGTGTATAATGTTATTTCAACTTAAAGGGGACCTATCATGCAAAATGCACTTGTGTACGTCTTTTCTACATGAATATGTGTCCCCGGTGTTCCAGGGAACTCACCAAGTGTCAGAAAACACAACCCTCTCTATTTTCCTCCATACCCAAATCTCTAAAAAAGGGGCTGCAACGGATCTGATAAAAACTGATCCAGATTTGAACACTGTCCTGACGTCAGGACGGAGGAGCTGACCTATCAGGGGAATGAGAGGTTGCCGTGGCATGGTAACAGCATGGTAACACGACGCTCGTAACTCGGCCCCCTCCTTTGCAGGGGGGCGTGGTCAGCTGCAGCGCATGCAAAGACAGGGGTGGAGGAGAGCAAAATAGAGCGAAATGAGCTCATGGCTAAAATGCATGATCTGTTTGGTATTTTGAAAAAGAAAACGTATAAATATACCTTATGGCCCTACAATATATTATTCAAATATAGCATGATAGGTCCACTTTAAGTAAAGAGTCTGACGCGAGTTAGGGTTGTATTTTTGTGGTTAAAGTTGTTCTTCTGATTGTTTTTGGAGAGTGAAGGTGGTATCTCCTCAGTTAAATTGGAATTGTTGAGAGTTAAGGAGGTATTTTGGAGAGTTAAGGTGGTATTTTGTGAGATAAGGAGGTATTTTTTGAGGGTTAAGGTGGTCATTTTGAGAGTTAAGGTGGTATGTTGTGAGTTAAGTTGGACATTTAGAGAGTTAAGGTGGAATTTTTAAGAATTAAGATGGTTAAATCGGTTCTTCTGATTGTTTTTGGAAAGTGGAGGTGGTATTTTGTGAGTTAAGGTGGACATTTGGAGAGTTAAGGTGGTATTTTGTGAGTTAAGGAGGTATTTTGGAGACTAAAGGGGGACTTTTGGAGAGTTAAAGGTGGTATTTTGTGAGATAAGGAGGTATTTTTTAAGGGTTAAGGTGGTAATTTTGAGAGTTAAGGTGGTATTTTGTGAGTTAAGTTGGAATTTTGGATAGTTAAGGTGGTATTTTGTGAGTTAAGGTGGACATTTGGAGAGTTAAGGTGGAGCAGAATAATGTTAAGTGCTAGTAATAGATTTTTTTTTTTTATTGGCCAAGGTGCAGTTAAATACACTTTAATGAAAACCTGGTTTCAGGTTTCAGATACCTCGGTTTGAGCCGATGTATATAAACTTTAGGTCCAGTTTGGATTTGGTTTGGTTGGATATTAAAAACTCTGTGTTTCCCTAAGAGCATTTTGAGTTTTGGGTCAATTTTGGGCCATTGTGTTGCGTAACACTTCAGGTTAGATTATTTTCAATGCTGGATGAATGATTTATTATTAATGGTGGCTTCCCAAAAGAACAGCAGCTTAATATGATAACTCTGCAGCCATTTTCATGCATTGAGTTTGACATCACATTCGTCCGATCAGCCGCAGAAGATTTGCAAATGATATCATCAATCAAAGATCATTTATTGTCAACCAAACAGAAGCAGCTTTTAGTTTCGATGCTGTGCAGACGAGTCCTTTGCAAATGGACCTATGAACTACCGTCATTTTCTTTTATGAATTGCCTTTTTTTCATTTCATTTTCTTTATTTTGCCTATGTGAACACAATGTGCTAAACAACCTTAACACATGTGGTGGTTAAAGGGTTTACGCAACAATAACAAGGCGACAGAATTGAGAAAACTGCCATTTTTTGCACCACATATGGAAGGAGATGAATGCATTTGGAGAGGAGCCTGCACATTTTGGAAACATTTAAAAATTATATTTACCCCCGACAAGTCTTCCAGCATGATGCCATTTCTTAATATTATATTATATAATATACTGAGTGTCTGAGTGTTTGAATATCCTATGTTTAATAATTCAACATGCTATGTGTCATTTTCATTTTATCCAAAAGAAAAGAGTACAAAATTAAATTTAAGAGTAGTAGTTAAGGTGGTATTTTGGAGAGTTACGGAGTTAAGGTGGTATTTGTGAGTTAAAGAGGTATTTTGAGAGTTCAGGTGGTATTTTGTGAGTTAAGGTAGTATTTTTTAGAGTTAAGGTGGTATTTTGGAGAGTTAAGGAGTTAAGGAGGTATTTTGAGAGTTAAGATGGTATTTTGTGAGTTAAGGTGGTATTTTGTGAGTTAAGATGGTATTTTGTGAGTTAAGGTGGTATTTTTGAGAGTTAAAGGTGGGGTATGTAATTTTGGAGAAACCAGCTCGAGTGCGCTAGAATTTGAAAGTGCGCAGCCGAACAAAATCTGCCCCTTCCTTCAGACTTCCTTACAGAGCCCCTTCTCCAACACACACAAACGCGCACATGACCAATGAGGGAACGAGATAAGTTTGTGCACGAGATGGAAGGCTGACAGGCAGGTAGGCCATCCAGTTATTTTAGCCGGGCCGGCTCAGATGATTGGTCGTGCTTTTTACAGTACTACAGCTTCCACAGATGACATTTCTTTATGTATTTATTGTCAAAGCATTTAATATATTCATTGCTATCGGGATGTTAAGAGCATTCCATGGAATATAACAAAAAGTGTTTCTGAAATAAATTACATACCCCACCTTTAAGGTGGTATTTTTAAGAGTTAAGATGGTAATTTTAAGAGTTAAGATGTTTTTAGAGAGTTAAGGTGGTAGTTCGGGGAGTTAAGGGGTGAACGGCCATTTTTTGCCACTGAACTACAGAGGTTGCTGCAGTTATTTCTTACGCAGTATTCTGTCTTGAGTCTGAGAAATGTCACCTTATAACGCCGCAACATGAAATGTCCGAGGATTACTAAAGGTGTTATCATCCTAAAGAGGACATGAATATCAAAATGTCAAGTATTTGCCAAATAGATGGAGTTTACATTTCACTCAGTGGGTCAGCCCTCTTTCTCTTTAAAGCACATCAAGCAGAACTGGAGCTAACGGATAAACTGAAGTAGGGAAGCTGTGCATTGTAAATAAGCGTCTTTACAGAATCCTTAATCAATACCTCGATACAAGCCAGTGATCAATGGGTATTATGGGATTAGTTATGCATCGGTTCTGAGGAAAGGCTGACACACAGTCCCTCAGGGCTCAACTGTAAACTCTGCTAACAAGAGGAGCTAAATCAGCTGTGACAAGTCATGGAAACTGTGTGTTAACGCTTCAATAAAGAGTGTTTTCAATGTCTGGAAGTGTTAAGAATGAGTGATGCTTTAATGTTTAGGATCAGAGTCAGGTTTATTACAAAGTGACAAACCAGGAAAATGCCTATTGTGATAAATATCGGAAACATAAACACAGTACGAGGATTTCAATATGCAAAAGAGTAAGCAGAATATGAGAAATTACTCTCAAAAGTATAATATGTCCAGGATAATAGTTGATGAGTGGTTGCAGAAATGTACACAAAATACAGAGGAATGTGCACGATGATTAGTTTTAAACACATGTTGGAAGAGTTCGAAACACATTTTCCACGTATTATCAGATTCTCGCAGAAATGTCTCTTATTCTATTGCACTAAAGAAGAGACGTCTCTAAGGCTGCCCCCAGTTGGAGATGTTCGTCACCCTGTCATGTGTCTTTAGACGGCGATACATTTTGGAGAGTTAAGGTGGTATTTTGTGAGTTAAGGAGGTATTTTGGAGACTAAAGGAGGACTTTTGGAGAGTTAAGGTGGTATTTTGTGAGTTAAGGAGGTATTTTGGAGACTAAAGGAGGACTTTTGGAGAGTTAAGGTGGTATTTTGTGAGTTAAGGAGGTATTTTTTGAGATAAGGAGGTTTTTTTTGAGTTAAGGAGGTATTTTTTTAGATAAGGAGGTATTTTTTGAGTTAAGGAGGTATTTTTTTGAGATAAGGAGGTATTTTGAGAGTTAAGTTGGACATTTAGAGAGTTAAGGTGGAATTTTTAAGAGTTAAGATGGTATTTTGGTGGTTAAATCGGTTCTTCTGATTGTTTTTGGAAAGTGGAGGTGGTATTTTGTGAGTTAAGTTGTAATTTTGGATAGTTAAGGTGGTATTTTGTGAGTTAAGTTGTAATTTTGGATAGTTAAGGTGGGTATTTTGTGAGTTAAGGAGGAGGAGCAGAATAATTTTGAAAAAGTGCTACAAACAGATTACAAAAATTATTGGCCGAGGTGCAGTTCAATACACTTTAATGAGAACCTGGTATACCTCGGTTTGAGCCGATTTTTATAAATCTTTAGGTCCAGTTTGGATTTGGTTTGGTTGGATATTAAAAACTCTGTGTTTGAGCATTTTGAGTTTTTGGGTCAATTTTGGGCCCATTGTGTTGCGTAACACTTTACTATTCTGAGTCATCGGTTTAGGGTCCGTAGACCCACAGCGGGATTAAAGGCGATGTGCATCGAACGGCAAAACAGCAACACCCTTCATCTCTCTGACAAATAACTCTTTAATCTGACACACTAAAGTTAAACAGACTTTCCGGTGAATACCAATTAAATAAAAGGCTTCACGCTGCTGTCAAATTAAGAAAATGGAGAGCATTTGGCGGCGGGGGGTCCCCACTGTGCCGGGGTTTGAATGACAACAACAGAAAAGTGGGCTTCTGTCTTCTTTGTTTTTGACAAGCTGTTACGAATGAGGCGTTTTGTTCTCAATGTGGCGCACTGCGGTGAGTAGAGGGTGACAGGTCGGCAGAGAGAAGACGCTTAAGAGGAGGAATACACAAAGCAGCCGGCTGGAGAGAGCGAGGAGGAAACAGCGTTTTACTCTCACTCAGCTTCATAACTCACTGAAAGGACCACGAAGTCTTCAGGTTTTCCTCCACGATAAGAGCGGTTTGACTTCTCTGGCTGATAGGAAAGGAGCGTAAATGCTTCTTTTATAGTCTTCTTTAGGATAGACGAGACCATCCTTTACAAAGAAAAGGAAATAAGGCCGTCCTACATTTAATATAACGCACAATGCGCCCGGCGCGTTCACAGAAACAGCTGATCGCGCCCGACAAACTCAGATCATTTAGTTATGGTGCTTATTTAGCATTTTACATCTTATGCCATAACTTGCTGCATTTTCATTTCATTTGTATTTGTCCCGCTCATGGTACGCAAAACCAAATGTACAATAATTGCCAACAAAACATGTCTCTACAAAACACCATTGAGCGAAAAGGAGCAGGGAGAAGAATACAATCTAATATGACCTGCTCCTTTCTAAAAAAACTAAATAAATACAAATAGATGGTCTGCCCTTCATAATCATTTTTTGTTCACAGATAAACATAACAGTATCTTAGGATACTAAGAGAAACACAAAAAATACTTATTTCCCACTTGAGGGTTAACGGAAAGAAACAAAACAACAAAAAACAACAACACCAAAAGTATTGCTGATATGTTTTAACCGTTTAACACTTAGCACAGTGTGGAATCTACTTAAAGGGGACCTATCATGCAAAATGCACTTTTGTACGTCTTTTCTACATGAATATGTGTCCCCGGTGTTCCAGGGAACTCACCAAGTGTCAGAAAACACAACCCTCTCTATTTTCCTCCATACCCAAATCTCTAAAAAAGGGGCTGCAACGGATCTGATAAAAACTGATCCAGATTTGAACACTGTCCTGACGTCAGGACGGTGGCGCTACGGCTATTGGGCCAACTCCACCAATCAGGAGGAGACAGCCACGGCCATTGCCGTTCGAAAGCGCTGGAGACGCTGTAGTACATATGCCAGGCCTGTAGGTGGTGCTGTTCTCACTGAATCAGCCCTTGCAAAAACAGATCTAAAAAATGTCAGATTGAGCAAAATGAGGCATGGCTGAAATGCATGATCTGTTTGGTATTTTGAAAAAAAAAAAGTATAAATATGCCTTATATAGGTATGGTCCTACACTATATTATTCAAATATAGCATGATAGGTCCCCTTTAAGTAAAGGGTCTGAGGTGAAATAAGGTGGTACTTTGGTGGTTAAAGTTCTTATTTGGAGGGTCAATGTAGAGTCAAGGTGATATTTTGCAAAGTTGGTGTTTGGATGGTTGACGCATAGATATGTATGATATGTTTGATATATATATATATATATATGTGTATCTTGATTTCCCTTTTTTCTTTCTGACATTTCTTTACGCTTTTTTTACCGATAACTGCACTGTATTTTTCCTGCAAATTGCTGTTGAATGCTTGGAAAAAGGAAATGACGGATAACTCCCCGAGATGCCCGGACTAAACACTGTGTCTGTAGAAAGACTGATGGATGGAGACGATGCAGGAAGATTTCTCCTCTGAGCGACAGGTGGTTTACGTCTGTTTCTATGCAGAGACAGACCTCATGAGAGTCAACACTTGATCTGTTCTCCGCCCCGATCCCCTTCTACATCTCAACAGTTTATTGGGTTGATACCTCTGAAGCGTTTGAGCCCTGAGGGGAAGTCTGGCATTGTGTTTTCTGTTTCTTTAGGTTGTTAAACGCTATCTTGTCACTGTTTATGTTTAATTCGTGACCAACCCTAACCCTAACTTGACATGGTCTGGTTTCTTTATATTCTGCAGTGACTGATGACAACATTACATTCTCAGGGCTGGATGTGAGTTTCTGTGAGTATGGATACCAAAACAATGAAGAATCCATTGCTTTTTAAATATAGAAGAAAACAGGAATCATGGCGACGCTAACAGCAGAGTATGAATGGGTTCAGTAGCATAACAGAAGGAGACGACATTATTGGCTCTAATTTGGTTATTAGGGTTGCTTCAATAAATGCAATTTTATGAAAATATAGGGTTAGTTGGGAAAATACTGAATAAGAATCAGAAATAGGTTTATTACCAGGTAGGTTGACACATTCGAGGAATTTGTCTTGAAGTTATGGTGCATACATTAACACAGCTGGGAGACCAGGGGACACTAAAGAGTGACGCACACAGCTGGAGACCAGGGGACACTAAAGAGTGACGCACACAGCTGGAGACCAGGGGACACTAAAGAGTGACACACACAGCTGGAGACCAGGGGACACTAAAGAGTGACGCACACAGCTGGAGACCAGGGGACACTAAAGAGTGACACACACAGCTAGGAGACCAGGGGACACTAAAGAGTGGCGCACACAGCTGGGAGACCAGGGGACACTAAAGAGTGACGCACACAGCTGGGAGACCAGGGGACACTAAAGAGTGACGCACACAGCTGGGAGACCAGGGGACACTAAAGAGTGACGCACACAGCTCGGAGACCAGGGGACACTAAAGAGTGACGCACACAGCTCGGAGACCAGGGGACACTAAAGAGTGACGCACACAGCTGGAGACCAGGGGACACTAAAGAGTGACGCACACAGCTGGGAGACCAGGGGACACTAAAGAGTGACGCACACAGCTGGGAGACCAGGGGACACTAAAGAGTGACGCACACAGCTGGAGACCAGGGGACACTAAAGAGTGACGCACACAGCTGGGAGACCAGGGGACACTAAAGAGTGACGCACACAGCTGGGAGACCAGGGGACACTAAAGAGTGACGCACACAGCTGGGAGACCAGGGGACACTAAAGAGTGACGCACACAGCTGGGAGACCAGGGGACACTAAAGAGTGACGCACACAGCTGGGAGACCAGGGGACACTAAAGAGTGACGCACACAGCTGGGAGACCAGGGGGAACTAAAGAGTGACGCACACAGCTGGGAGACCAGGGGACACTAAAGAGTGACGCACACAGCTTGGAGACCAGGGGACACTAAAGAGTGACGCACACAGCTGGGAGACCAGGGACACTAGAGTGACGCATACAGCTGGGAGAACCAGGGGACACTAAAGAGTGACCGCATACAGCTGGGAGACCAGGGGACACTAAAGAGTGACGCACACAGCTGGGAGACCAGGGGGACACTAAAGAGTGACGCACACAGCTGGGGAGACCAGGGGACACTAAAGAGTGACGCACACAGCTGGGAGACCAGGGGACACTAAAGAGTGACGCACACAGCTGGGAGACCAGGGGACACTAAAGAGTGACGCACACAGCTGGGAGACCAGGGGACACTAAAGAGGGACGCACACAGCTGGGAGACCAGGGGACACTAAAGAGTGACGCACACAGCTGGGAGACCAGGGGACACTAAAGAGTGACGCACACAGCTGGGAGACCAGGGGACACTAAAGAGTGACGCACACAGCTGGGAGACCAGGGGACACTAAAGAGTGACGCACACAGCTGGGAGACCAGGGGACACTAAAGAGTGACGCACACAGCTGGGAGACCAGGGGACACTAAAGAGTGACGCACACAGCTGGAGACCAGGGGACACTAAAGAGTGACGCACACAGCTGGAAGACCAGGGGACACTAATGAGGAATTGAAGGTTTAGTTTAAAGTTTGAGAGTGAATCTGCTGCTAACCGCGGCTGAGTTAGTGGTTTTGACAGGTAGGAACCATCGATCAGAGACTCTTTTCTCCTCGGTAAACCCCTCTATGCTTTAGAGAGAAAACACTGAAAGGAGCAGAAGCTGTTTTTGATTCACCTTGCTCCGGCTGGCAGAAAGAATGACCTTCCTCTTTGTGGGTAAATAGCTTGGGGAATTTATGGCACAAATATGTGATCACCTGAGGAATATATCACACATATAAAACCACTTAGTTTTATCTGCTTTTGCTGCACTTGTGCACCTCCTACACACAGCTACAGAGCCTCTGCTGAACTCTTGGAGTATAACAGAGGACACTTTAGATCTCAGAAGCAGCATTAGCACATTAGCGTCATCCTCCATCAGGGTCTCATTAAGAGCGCTGCAGGTTTAAAGCTGACAGCAGAATCCTGCAGGTGCTCTGCTGTAAGGACTGAGGCTTTGTTCAGAACCAATCCCCAAATTAGCCATTTTCCACCGCTTTCAATACCGAAATCTGGCAAAAACACACATAGAGACATTTCTCCTGTCTTTTTCGGGAGGGTATATGGTGGCTGACAGGTGCAAATGCGCTACAACGGTAAAAAGCATTTCCAAAAGACGTGCATGAAGAAAAGTCGTCACCAACTTGACAACACATGCAGCTAGAGATGTCCCGATCCGATCACGTGATTTTCAAAAGATCGGACAAAAAAAATCGGGGATCGGGATTTTTTTTTTTTTTTTTATAAAATATTTGTATTATTTTATTTAATGTTACAAAACAAAAATGACCATGTTCACGTCTTAAAGTCATCCTGAGGCCTTAGTTTTGGTTTAAAATGACACAACATCATGTATGTGTTGCTTCTTTTGGGCTTGTTTTCATAGACCTGGTTGCTTATTTCTCTCAAATCTGGCAACAGAGTGGGCGCAGTGTCTAATAGTAGCAGTAAGCTAAACGAGAGGCTACGTTCAGCTGGTCCTCGGGAGTCGGGACAGAGAAAATGTCAGGAGATTGGAAGTATTATAAAATTGAAAGCGAAGGCAGTGTAACAGCCAGATGCAATGTTTGCAAGGCGGAGGTTCCGCGTGGTGGAAAGAACAGAGCTACGTTCAACACGACCAATCTAATACAAACACCCACCAACAACAACACGAGGAGATAGATAGATAGATCGTACTTTATTGATCCCAAATTGGGAAATTGTTTTTGTTACAGCAGCATAAAAGGCATTTACAATAAAACAAAATATACAAGAATAGAAATAAAATAAAATAAAATATATAAAATAAAATATAAAATATACATGTCAAAATACAAAATAGAAAATATACATACAGATATTATATATATATATATATATATATATACAAATATACAAATATATATATATTCAAATATATGGAATTATGGAGTATTAAATATGAAACAGATTATTGTGTGAGTAAAATGTACAAGGTGGTTTTATTTCTAGAGCAACTATGGAGCAGAGAGTTCTCTTCCAGCCAGAGGTGTGATTTGTTGTACAGGAGTTATTGCAGTGGGCAGGAATGTTTTCCAGTATCTGTCCTTGTGACAGGGGAAGCTGCAGCAGTCTGTTGGAGAAGGAGCTCCGTTGATGTCCAGCTGCAGGTGGAGAGGATGGTGGGGTTATCCATGATGGACAACAGCCTGTTCAGTGTCCTCCTCTCCACCACAGCTTCAAAGGGTTCCAGCTTGATGCCGATGACTGACCCAGCTTTCCTGATCAGTTTATTGATCCTGCAGGTGTCACCGGCTCTGATGCTGCCCCCCCAGCAGACCGCAGCAAAGAAGAGTGCACTAGCCACAACAGGACTGATAGAAGTCTCCAGCATCTTACTGCACACGTTGAAGGATCTCAGCTTCCTCAGAAAAATAGAGTCCTGCTAATCCCCTTCTGTACCACAGCGTCAGTGTTGATCCTCCAGTTCAGCCCATTGTCTAAGTGCACTCCCACACAGCGGCCACTCAGGTAACGGCACTGAAACAACCGACACTTTCAGAGACTTTAAAAGGAAAGAGAAACTGCCCCAAGAACAGTGAAAAGGCCAAAAAAAACAGCCAAGATAGCTGAATTCATCGTGTTGGATGACCAGCCGTTATCTGTTACCTTTTTTTCCTCTTAATGCATTGCATAAAGATCGGATCGGGAAAAATCGGTATCGGCAGATTGTCAAAATCAAATGATCGGAATCGGATCGGGAGCAAAAAAAGGTGATCGGGACATCCCTACATGCAGCATTTAGAGAACATTCAGCAACTTGAGGAGACATGCGCAGCGTTTACTAAAAGCTGCAGAAACCAAACGCTGCAAATACAAAATGCTGAAAAAGCTCAAAACACAACGGAGACCAGGGGACACTAAAGAGTGACGCACACAGCTGGAGACCAGGGGACACTAAAGAGTGACGCACACAGCTGGAGACCAGGGGACACTAAAGAGTGACGCACACAGCTGGGAGACCAGGGGACACGAAAGAGTGACGCACACAGCTGGGAGACCAGGGGACACTAAAGAGTGACGCACACAGCTGGAGACCAGGGGACACTGAAGAGTGACGCACACAGCTGGAGACCAGGGGACACTAAAGAGTGACGCACACAGCTGGAGACCAGGGGACACTAAAGAGTGACGCACACAGCTGGGAGACCAGGGGACACTAAAGAGTGACGCACACAGCTGGGAGACCAGGGGACACTAAAGAGTGACGCACACAGCTGGGAGACCAGGGGGCACTAAAGAGTGATGCACACAGCTGGGAGACCAGGGGGCACTAAAGAGTGACGCACACAGCTGGGAGACCAGGGGACACTAAAGAGTGACGCACACAGCTGGAGACCAGGGGACACTAAAGAGTGACGCACACAGCTGGAGACCAGGGGACACTAAAGAGTGACGCACACAGCTGGGAGACCAGGGGACACGAAAGAGTGACGTACACAGCTGGGAGACCAGGGGACACTAAAGAGTGACGCACACAGCTGGAGACCAGGGGACACTGAAGAGTGACGCACACAGCTGGAGACCAGGGGACACTAAAGAGTGACGCACACAGCTGGAGACCAGGGGACACTAAAGAGTGACGCACACAGCTGGGAGACCAGGGGACACTAAAGAGTGACGCACACAGCTGGGAGACCAGGGGACACTAAAGAGTGACGCACACAGCTGGGAGACCAGGGGGCACTAAAGAGTGATGCACACAGCTGGGAGACCAGGGGGCACTAAAGAGTGACGCACACAGCTGGAGACCAGGGGACACTAAAGAGTGACGCACACAGCTGGAGACCAGGGGACACTAAAGAGTGATGCACACAGCTGGGAGACCAGGGGGACACTAAAGAGTGACGCACACAGCTGGGAGACCAGGGGGACACTAGAGAGTGACGCACACAGCTGGGAGACCAGGGGACACTAAAGAGTGACGCACACAGCCGGGAGACCAGGGGACACTAAAGAGTGACGCACACAGCCGGGAGACCAGGGGACACTAAAGAGTGACGCACACAGCTGGGAGACCAGGGGACACTAAAGAGTGACACACACAGCTGGGAGACCAGGGGACACTAAAGAGTGACGCACACAGCTGGAGATCAGGGGACACTAAAGAGTGACGCACACAGCTGGGAGACTAGGGGACACTAAAGAGTGACGCACACAGCTGGGAGACCAAGGGACACTAAAGAGTGACGCACACAGCTGGGAGACCAGGGGACACTAAAGAGTGACGCACACAGCTGGGGGACCAGGGGACACTAAAGAGTGACGCACACAGCTGGGAGACCAGGGGACACTAAAGAGTGACGCACACAGCTGGGGGACCAGGGGACACTAAAGAGTGACGCACACAGCTGGGGGACCAGGGGACACTAAAGAGTGACGCACACAGCTGGGAGACCAGGGGACACTGCATCCTTCCTGAAGCTGCAGAGAGTTTCTCCTGATGGAAATGTTTCTGACGGTCGTAGCGCTGTCGGCCACCACAGAGAGAAAGATACACGATAGCACATCATTTGTTATTCGTCCCGGAAAAAGAGAAACCTCCGTCTCCCAGCTCCATTGGGCCCACTGAAACCAGAGAAGGTCCCAAACCACAGCGCTGTCTCCTTCTAAAGATACCCCGATGCAAGCTGGGGAAAACTGTGAAATCAAACCCAAAACACACCGCTAACAACCGACAACTCGCTCTGTTTTGACTCGGTGGGAAAAACAGCAATCATGCAGTGGTGGGCCGTCAGCAGGGCCTTCTCTGCTGGCCCTGTAACCAATAACATAAAGTGTGTGTAAAATGTTTTTTATGAATATTTAGTTTTAATAGTATAATATCCTCACAATTACAAAATGAAGTGAGGTTTTGTTGAGGCTGAACTGGAATCTCCTACATCAAAAAGTCACTCGCCTCACAGTTATTTTAGTTGGGGGGGGCACAACAGATGCTGCTAGCCTTTTGTTGAAAGACGACACATCTGATTGGTAATAAGCATTAGTGACAGATTCATCAGCCAATCAGATGTTGATGTTCAATGACAGCGTCCTGAGCTAAACTTCTGTCATGAACTTCCTTCGTAGCATCGAGCTTATTTACAAGTGAGTACGTTACTATTCACGTCATTTTAGAGCGACGTGAGAGTGCACGATGACACACGTTTAATAATAGATGACTTCACTGATCAATGTTGGGACATGTCGTCTGCTTTTAACCCTTACCTGGCTGACTGTTGTGATTGTTGATCAGCTGTTGTGATTGTTGACCAGCTGTTGTGATTGTTGATCAGCTGTTGTGATTGTTGATCAGCTGTTGTGATTGTTGATCAGCTGTTGTGATTGTTGATCAGCTGTTGTGATTGTTGATCAGCTGTTGTATTGTTGATCAGCTGTTGTGATTGTTGACCAGCTGTTGTATTGTTCAGAGACTGTTTGGCATACTGTGAGCATTATCTGATCATGGCTGCGTTGGCTGGAACAGAGACGTGTAAAGTGTGTGTACTGTATGTGCTTTTCAATGTGTTGACTGAAGGCCCCGTCTAAAGCCCCGCGGTACGCCACAGCAATCAGACATACGGCTGCTCGTAAACAGAGAAAGAGGAGAAGTTGTTTTGGTTTCTGCATGTTGAGCTAAATGCAGATTGATGCATCACGTCGGCCCACTCGAGTGAAAAGTTATTCTCTGTGTGCAGGGTTAGTTCGTGTGTCCACATTTATCTCTTTCCCTGTTTCTGCTTCAGGTGGCGTTTGTAAAAAAGCGGTTTTACTACACCGCCATATTGAGCACATTAATTCTAATCATTGGCTGCAGACTGGAGCAGAATTTGTCTAAATTACCGACCGTATTAGCTTTATTTTCTCTGCAAGTGCAAGTCATTGTGTTGCAGTGCTGTGGTGCAGAGAGGGAAACAGGGAGTGGGGATCTTGAGACTACAAGATATACAGTTTGTGTATGACTGGAGAGAAAACTGCATTTAGATTCTCCACATGAAGTCAAATCTGGTAGAACTGGGTGTGGGGTACGGGGGCTTTTATATGAATTTCATCACGCTCACTTTGAATGAGCACAAATTCCTAAAAACAACTTTCTTTTACAATACCCGCCATTATGTTTCAGACGGAGATATACGCCGGGTCCCGAAAAACTGAGGCGAGTTGCTAGAGGTGTGTGTGTGCGCTTGTGTGTGTTTGTGTGTGTGTGTGTGTGTGTGTGTGTGTGTGTGTGGGGGGGGTGGGTTAGGGGGTCATCAGTAAGCACAACACTGCCCCAACCCCATCCTGACCCCCACACACACAATAAAGCTCCAACAAGACCCCCTGGATGACATGAAGGCTGAGTTCTGAAGCCACACACGTTCTTGTTTAGCTGTTACTCTGAGGACCACTGTTCGGCATTATCGATTGTTGTAGTAGTTGTTATCATGATGCTTATTTCTGTTGTTGCATGGAGTTCCTCTTTTAACGTGTGCTTGCCTCTGTATTTAATGTTACTTTTTACCTTGTGTCTGCCCCGTCCATTTGCTACTAAATGTTTAATTTCCGGCCGAATCATATTTAATAGCATGACATTGCATTTCAGTCTTAAAATATTGATATACAGAATAAGCTTTTGGATAATGCATTTTAAGGGAACGTAAGATAAAGATAAACAGAGATGCCAAGGTAAATAAACCAAGGTTGAAACAGGGAGGGAGGCGTGTGGCGCAGTGGGTTGTCCGTTGGTGTTCGGATGAGGGGGTCACAGGTTCAAACCCCACTGCAGTCTGCATGTCGTTGTGTCCCTGAGACACTTCACCCCAAATTGCTCCTGTGGGGATTGTCCACAGTATTGAGTATGTAAGTCTCTTTGGATAAAAGCGTCTAACAAGTGACATGTCATGTAATGTAATGATTCGTCGGGCAAAAATATTTACTCAAATGTAGAATTTAACAAAGTTCTCCTATTTTTCTGAAGGACCTAAAAAACAAATGTCTTTCTAAAAGCTGAGAAAAATGTACAGTAACATTTATTTGTTGTTATTTAAAGGTGGGGTAGGTAAGTTTGAGAAACCGGCTCAAGATCGCTAGAATTTGAAAATACACAACCGGAGAAAATCTGCCACTTCCTTACAGAGCCCCTCCTCCAACACACACGAACGCGCACATGACCAATGAGGGCACGAGATAAGTTTGTGCACAGATGGAAGGCTGACAGGCAGGTAGGCCATCCAGTTACTTTAGCCGGGCCGGCTCAGATGATTGGTCGTGCTTTTTACAGTACTACAGCTTCCACAGATGATATTTTTTATGGATTTTTTGTCAAAGCACTTCAGATATTGATTGCTATCGGGATGTTAAGAGCATTCCATGGAATATAACAAGTGTATCTCGAGTCGGTTTCTCAAACTTACCTACCCTACCTTTAAGTTATTTATTTAAATGATTTGCTTAACAACCTACTAAGTACCTTGAACATGCTTTCCTCTCATCTCCAGCAGGGGGCGCCTCCTCTGGTTAATTGTATAGAAGTCGATAACATAATGTCCCTACTTCTCTCTTGATTTATAACCTCAGCAAACATTTTCCTGGTGAGTTTATGGTCTCAATATCTAGTGTTAAGTCTTTTTCAACCCATCATGATGTTCATTTATGGTCCCAATAACAGTACACCATAGAGCTTGGCTACCTGTGTTACAACTTTAACACTTATTTATTGTGTTTTAACTTCAAGATTCAAGTTCATTTGATATTTTGGGTCGTCTGGAAGTGTCTTGTTATTGTATCTCCTCTAGTGTCACTTCTGTTAGCAAAAAAACAATATGGCAACGACCAAAACACCAATCTTAAGGCTTCCAAACAAACACTTGTGACCATGTGACTACCTACCTTTTCTCTTTGTCTTTCTCTACAATGTCAACTATAAAAAGGTCAAAAAAGCCAACCTGCCTCTTCACACCTTCATAGCACCTTCCCAAGGGTTAAAATTGGAAATAAAAACACAGTGTATGCATCGATACTCCGGTAACAGCTCAGGTATTACATCCGAATGTGCTGACTCATCATCAGCGACAAAGGGTTCCTTTCTCTCGTAAACCCCCCCCCCCAAAAAAACTTACAGCCTCGTTCTCAGGCCTGGCAGCAAACATGCGGGGAGGCTAAATAAAATCATACCTCGGAAAAGGAGAAGTTATAGCCACTCCTTTCCCCCCAGGAGTCTAAGGTGGCGGTATATAAGGTGTGTGTGTGTGTGTGTGTGTGTGTGTGTGTGTGTGTGAGGTGTGAGGTGTATTGTCCGGGCCACATTCGGTTAACAACCCCATTAACTGGCTCACAAAGCAACCCCGGGGCAAAGATAACATCAATTCCGGCTTTAGAGGCCATTATGTTTCAGACGGAGATATACGCCGGGTCCCGAAAAACTGAGGCGAGTAGCTAGAGGTGTGTGTGTGTGTGTGTGTGGGGGGGGGGGGGGGTTAGGGGGTCATCGGTAAGCACAACACTGCCCCAACCCCATCCTGACCCCCACACACACAATAAAGCTCCAACACGACCCCCTGGGTGACTTGAAAGCTGAGGTCTGAAGCCGTTTATCAGCTTCAGTCAGGCCTTCACACTCTACACACACGTTCTTGTTTAGCTGTAACTCTGAGGACCACTGTCCGTCATGATCGATTGTTGTTGTAAGTAATTGTTATCGTGATATTTATTTCCGTTCCATGGATTATTTCTGTTCCGTGTGCTTGCCTCTGTATTTAATATGTAGATTTTTACCTTTCTGCACCGTCCATTTGCTATTAAACGGTTAATTTCCATCCAGATTCATATGTAATAGCATAACATTGCATTTGGTTCAATTGCAGTCTTAAAATATTAATATTCAGAACGAGCTTTTGGATCATGCATTTATAAGGGAATGTAAAAATAGAGATAAACAGAGATTCTGTGTTCACTTTTAATGTCAAATCCCACAAACCAGTGTATGTCGTGAGGACCCTCTCTATGAGGCCGTCAAAGCCAAGACATTCAATGGAGGAGATGCACAAAACTATGTCTTGAGCTGTTTCTTACGAAATTACAAATATTCTTGTTTTGGTGTATTTCTGAGGACCACTATTCAGCAACGCATGTTGTGAGGACCCCCTTTACAGCCAAACCATTTATTGTTGACACACACATTGTACTATACAGCCTTAAGCCATGTCTTAACGTTTTTCTGACAACATTTCAGAGAGATCTGCATTGAGAGGAGGACGTACCAAAAGTACTACATTTGGAAGAGATTGGCTAATGTACGCTGAAGTTACAACAACATCCTGTGGTAATGCTAAAAATGACACAATGAGGGCATTTGATTGAGACTAAAGCTTCTAAAACACTTTTATTCTCGAAGACGTTGGTTCAAATCCGTAAGAGGAGTTCATTAAAGTACGGCACGTGTAAATGCAAAAGAAAAAAACAAAAAACTTCCTGTAGGTTTTAGGATATGACGCCTATAGGCTTTTTTGTGCGTCTCACCATGCTACATATACATTTCAAATTTCATAAAAAAATAAAAAAACGTGACTTCCAGAACTTCGGGACATCATTCCGTAACCAACACATGCTTAACCCTAACCCTTAACCTTACCCTAACCCTTACCAAGTCTTCATCCTAAAATGAATGATTGCCCTCATAGGGACCTCCATTTTGTTCCCACACGTGACTGTGTAAACAGATTTAGGTCCCCACAAGTATAGTAATGCTAGGCCACACACACACACACACACACACACACACACACACACACACACACACCACACACACACACACACACACACACACACACACACACACACACACACACACACACACACACACACACACACACACACACACACACACACACACACACACACACACACACACACACACACACACGATTCCACACATATATCGTCTAAAATATGCAAAGACACACACTGTAAAGACAATATTAACATACATATGGGCACTAACACACATGCATTAATCGAACACACACCTCAGCAAAACATTGTTTCATCAATCAAACACACGCACACACACACGCACGCGCACACACACACACTCTCATTATGTGCATACATGCTAAGCCAATACAGGCAGTACAAATAATGCCAATTCACACAGTCAGATGGCTCACAATGCACGCAAACTCCTACACAAACACACAGAGAAAGACCACACACACACACACACACACACACACACACACACACACACACACACACACACACACACACACACACACACACACACACACACACACACACACACACACACACACACACACACACACACACACACACACACACACACACACACACACACACACACACACACACACACACAATGTGAGGCAGCGGTTCCCCCCTGCTCACCGGTGATAACATTCACACTCCACAGAAGCTGCAGAGAAAGGTCAATGATTTTTTTTTTTAAACTCTCTTTCTTCCTTCTGCTGCATCCGTACTTATTGACTCCATACAGAAATGTGTATGTGTGTGTGTGTGTGTGTGTGTGTGTGTGTGTAACTCCGAGTGCTTAATAGCCAGATTCCTGAGGGGGGATTAACCGCCTCAATTAAAATCACATAAAGGAGAACGCGAGCATCTTAACAGCATAAACACGTCTTCAGGAACAAACACAGATGCAGAGTTTCCCCTGATGGAGACCCCCATCATGATGGAGACCCCCATCATGATGAGAGACAGCGGTCGAATTCAACTAAGTACATTTACTCAAGTAACTTCTCTAGGTTCACATTGTACCTTATTTTCATTTCAGGTGTTGTTTTAATAGCCTGATCAACAGTTAAGTTCATAATTACTAGGTACAGTATTTGCTAGTTGCTCCTCTAAAAGCTAATGTCAATGTCAACCATTGCTATACTGTATACTCTGAAGCACTGCGACTAAAAACAGCTATTTACTATATAGCAAACAGGCAGAAAGGGGAAATGTTTAACCCTTTCTAACGGAAAAACAACATATTGCTCTGAATGAGAGATATTCTGCAAACACTTCCAACACTGTAGACGTTCCTGCTTAGCATCAAACAGCAATTAGTGGCTACCTCCTTCTTCCTGGGCGTCGAAATGTATCCGATAATGCCCTTTTTTATGGTTTATTTATTGTTCGTGAAGCAGATTTTAGACGTGGCGCTGTAGCATTAACATTACAGTTTATATTAATGGTGTAAAAGTATATTTTTCCCAATTTTAAATCATTAAGTTAATCTACTAATGTCATCTTTTAGCATTCACCCTTGCCTTTCCTGCTATACCAAATGTGGCAAAGTTCTCTACCTGAAGCACCACTTAGCGTAACGTCCAATCAGAACGCTCTGTTACTGCTCCCGTTCATTAGGTTTCTCACACACTAGATTGTCGCTTGTTCTTTTGTTTGGTTTGGCAAGTCGGATAGCAAATTGGGCGCGACTCCTTTGTATACATTATTATACATTTCACAAATTATATCAGATACGAGGGAAATAGTATTTTTAGTCTTACGTCTTCATGAATGTTTGGTAGTTTTTTATTATATTTTGTATTTGTTAAGTAGTTGTCGGCTGCCTACCTGTCTGGTTAACTGTGTTAGCGTGTCCTAGCTTGATCTAGCGTGTCCTAGCTTGACCTAGCGTGTCGTAGCTTGATCTAGCGTGTCCTAGCTTGACCTAGCGTGTCGTAGCTTAATCTAGCGTGTCCTAGCTTGATCTAGCGTGTCCTAGCTTAATCTAGCGTGTCCTAGCTTGATCTAGCGTGTCCTAGCTTATCTTAGCTTGACCTAGCGTGTCCTAGCTTGACCTAGCGTGTCCTAGCTTGATCTAGCGTGTCCTAGCTTATCCTAGCGTGTCCTAGCTTGATCTAGCGTGTCCTAGCTTGACCTAGCTTGACCTAGCTTTTCCTAGCTTCACCTAGCTTGACCTAGCTTGTCGCTTGTTTATTTTTTTGGTTAATCTACAAACTCTTTTCGTTGGTTATCTTGTGCTATGTCCTTTCCTTGAAGTTATTATCTAATGTTTGTGGGTTTATCTCATTTTAAAACTACTTTTTTTGTATTTCTTTAAAAGCTGAAGGGAGACATTTTTTCTCATCTGTGACTCCAGACATATTTTACTTCTACTACTGCTACCTATTAGAACATGTGTAGAGTCCACACTACTCAATAGGTGTCGTTTACACTGCCAGGGACACATTTTTAAAACACATATTTTGTCCTAATTACTTTTTTTCAAGAGATAGGTTGTAAAAAAACGTGTTCAACCCGACAGTTTTCTGTAAATCCTGCTGTGGGTTTCCATCCTGAGACACTTCAATCCCCTCTGAACGACACACTAATGAAATCCTGTGGCTGCAGATTCTATTACAGGCTCTCTACCGTCGAGTCAAACCCTTAATCCCATATTGCTCTGAGCTTTAGGTAATATTCTTTTCATAAAGCCGCCTCCATATTTCTCCGTGTCTCAGATATCAGCTGTTATTAGCGGGGTAGAAAGCATGAATGAAAACAGCCGCACAGATTTATCCCGGCTTCAGCAGACGCACTAATAATGTGTCCAAACAGGCCTTTGATGAACGGACGGCTATCATAAACACTCTGAATATGATTTCAATAAATAGCACCTGTCACTGTCACGCAGGAAATCCTTTTGATAATCAGGCAGGCTGTGTTTATCAGAAACAGCTTTCTGCAGACAGTTAGAAAACATGAAATAAAATGAATTTAGTCATTTTAATCCATCATGGGCTAATGCACACATATATACTATATACTGGAGACACTACATACTGATATACACCTGAACATCAGCAGGAGAGGACTCTTTAAAGTAGAGACACTACATACTGATATACACCTGAACATCAGCAGGAGAGGACTCTTTAAAGTAGAGACACTACATACTGATATACACCTGAACATCAGCAGGAGAGGACTCTTTAAAGTAGAGACACTACATACTGATATACACCTGAACATCAGCAGGAGAGGACTCTTTAAAGTAGAGACACTACATACTGATATACACCTGAACATCAGCAGGAGAGGACTCTTTAAAGTAGAGACACTACATACTGATATACACCTGGACATCAGCAGGAGAGGACTCTTTAAAGTAGAGACACTACATACTGATATACACCTGAACATCAGCAGGAGAGGACTCTTTAAAGTAGAGACACTACATACTGATATACACCTGAACATCAGCAGGAGAGGACTCTTTAAAGTAGAGACACTACATACTGATATACACCTGAACATCAGCAGGAGAGGACTCTTTAAAGTAGAGACACTACATACTGATATACACCTGAACATCAGCAGGAGAGGACTCTTTAAAGTAGAGACACTACATACTGATATACACCTGAACATCAGCAGGAGAGGACTCTTTAAAGTAGAGACACTACATACTGATATACACTTGAACATCAGCAGGAGAGGACTCTTTAAAGTAGAGACACTACAAACTGATATACACCTGAACATCAGCAGGAGAGGACTCTTTAAAGTAGAGACACTACAAACTGATATACACCTGAACATCAGCAGGAGAGGACTCTTTAAAGTAAAGACACTACATACTGATATACACCTGAACATCAGCAGGAGAGGACTCTTTAAAGTAGAGACACTACATACTGATATACACCTGAACATCAGCAGGAGAGGACTCTTTAAAGTAGAGACACTACATACTGATATACACCTGAACATCAGCAGGAGAGGACTCTTTAAAGTAGAGACACTACATACTGATATACACCTGAACATCAGCAGGAGAGGACTCTTTAAAGTAGAGACACTACATACTGATATACACCTGAACATCAGCAGGAGAGGACTCTTTAAAGTAGAGACACTACATACTGATATACACCTGAACATCAGCAGGAGAGGACTCTTTAAAGTAGAGACACTACATACTGATATACACCTGAACATCAGCAGGAGAGGACTCTTTAAAGTAGAGGCACTACATACTGATATACACCTGAACATCAGCAGGAGAGGACTCTTTAAAGTAGAGACACTACATACTGATATACACCTGGACATCAGCAGGAGAGGACTCTTTAAAGTAGAGACACTACATACTGATATACACCTGGACATCAGCAGGAGAGGACTCTTTAAAGTAGAGACACTACATACTGATATACACCTGGACATCAGCAGGAGAGGACTCTTTAAAGTAGAGACACTACATACTGATATACACCTGGACATCAGCAGGAGAGGACTCTTTAAAGTAGAGACACTACATACTGATATACAGCTGAACATCAGCAGGAGAGGACTCTTTAAAGTAGAGACACTACATACTGATATACACCTGGACATCAGCAGGAGAGGACTCTTTAAAGTAGAGACACTACATACTGATATACACCTCTGTGCAGACAGAAGATTGGTCCAGCATAGTGTCATCATGAGGCCAAAGTTGTCTTTTTATCCAGTGAAATATCCTAACATCTCCTGGATGGATTGGCACACAGTTTGGTACATTAACTCGTAGTTTACTGATAATTATTTGGGCTAAATTCGTTGATGCTCTGACATTTTTTTCTCTGGTGAAATTCCTTTACAGCAGCTCGATGTGTTCGGTCCAGAATTATGACCCCAATACAATGTGTAATCATTTTGCAGGTTTCTCGGTTCTCTATCTGTGACAGTGTTATATTTAATAATGTTCAGAGGCATGTTCAAACCGCTGCTCTGAACTTGAGCCAGTGTTATTATTTCTCGGACAATGCATTTCCATCACGATTTAGATAAGGTGTGAAACTTTTAGCTTCCAGCCTTTTGTGGAAATTTCATCTAATCTCACCACTGCCGGTCGCCTTTTGTAATTCAATCCGCCTTCGTTAGCATGAAAATAGGTGGATGAAGCCTTTTCAATAAGTAGAAGAAGGCATTAACGGAGACTTCATCAGGATCTCCTCATAGCTGCATTAGTGTGCATGAAGAGTCTGGAAATGAAGGAAGTGGTCCTGATTGGTATTTCTGTCCTCGGCACATCTTATCAGAGTGATCTCTCTGCTTTGTTAGGATGCTATAATACATCTAACTGACCTGATGAGCACTTTATTACCAGGAAAGAGTCCAACTAAAGCTTCTGTACTTCACTGAACTGCAGAAAGTGTTCAGTTTAATGTGCTGAGAACAGATCAGTCCTGTTTTAGAGAAATACTTCACCAACAACATGATTATTTCTATATCAGTTATTCTTTGACTGTGCGTTTGTACCTCCTTTTGTTATTGATTAGCGTTAGCAGGCAAGTCAGATAGCAAATTGGGCGCAACTCCTTTGTATTCATTATTATACATTTCACAAATGATATCAGATACGAGGGAAATAGTATTTTTAGTCTTACGTCTTCATGAATGTTTGGTAGTTTTTTTATTATATTTTGTATTTGTTAAGTAGTTGTCGGCTGCCTACCTGTCTGGTTAACTGTGTTAGCTTGTCCTAGCTTGATCTAGCGTGTCCTTGCTTGACCTAGCGTGTCCTAGCTTGATCTAGCGTGTCCTAGCTTGATCTAGCGTGTCCTAGCTTGACCTAGCGTGTCCTAGCTTGATCTAGCGTGTCCTAGCTTGATCTAGCGTGTCCTAGCTTGATCTAGCGTGTCCTAGCTTGATCTAGCTTGATCTAGCGTGTCCTAGCTTATCCTAGCGTGTCCTAGCTTGACCTAGTGTGTCCTAGCTTGATCTAGCGTGTCCTAGCTTATCCTAGCGTGTCCTAGCTTGATCTAGCATGTCCTAGCTTGATCTAGCGTGTCCTAGCTTGATCTAGCTTGATCTAGCGTGTCCTAGCTTATCCTAGCGTGTCCTAGCTTGACCTAGTGTGTCCTAGCTTGATCTAGCGTGTCCTAGCTTATCCTAGCGTGTCCTAGCTTGATCTAGCGTGTCCTTGCTTGATCAAACGTGTCCTAGCTTATCCTAGCTTGACCTAGCGCGTCCTAGCTTATCTTATCTTGTCCTAGCTTGACCTAGCGCGTCCTAGCTTGACCTAGCTTGACCTAGCTTGACCTAGCTTGTTGCTTGTTCCTTTTTGTGGTTAATCTAGAAACTCTTTTTGTTGGTTATCTTCTGCTATGTCCTTTCCTTGACGTTATTATCTAATGTTTGTGGGTTTATCTCATTTTAAAACAGCTTTTTTTTTGTATTTCTTTAAGAGCTGATGGGAGACATTTTTTCTCATCTGTGACTCTGGACATCTTTTACTTCTACTACTCTAGTTATTTGATAATGTGTAGAGTCCACACTACTCTAATTAGTCACATCCGAGCTTCAACAGACTCGTATTCACTTAAAAGGACAAACAAATATTTGATGAAATGACTGGAATCAAACCAATAGGTGTCGTTTACACTCGGGACGCCAGGGACACGTTTTTAAAACAAAGATTTTGTCCTAATTACTTTTTCAAGAGATAGGTTGTAAAAAAACAATATAACTACTTTAATATTGCCATTGGCTGCACCAAAGTAAAATGTCATTCAGCTGTAATTCTCTCCACATGAGGCGGTGCTTCAGCGGTGTGTGGACTAATGTGAGTATCATGGAGCTAAACACTGACTGCTTAATGCAGATTTCCTCTTCCTGCTCAACGCACATCACTTTGAAAGTCAGATTTGATGCATATTTCATATTCATTAGCTCAAATTAGCCTCGGCTTGTTCATCAGCCACTGACTGACAGCCCCCCCCCCCAAACTTCTCTTAACCTGCTTCATTAGGCGTGCCACTCCACTTTCTCACACTCCCGTTTTCCAAATTGCAAGCCAAGCTCAGAGACGTTTCACTGTCACTTTCCCTATTTGTGCACCATGAGTAAAAGTACTGATACCACATATAAATATAAAAGTAAAAGTCATGCAAGTGTTTAAGAATACTGGAAAATGTACTGTATCGACTTGTTTGGGTTGGGTACCTTTACCTTTGGTACTTTAAGTATATATGAAGCCAATACTTACTTAAAGGGGACCTATCATGCAAAATGCACTTGTGTACGTCTTTTCTACATGAATATGTGTCCCCGGTGTTCCAGGGAACTCACCAAGTGTCAGAAAACACAACCCTCTCTATTTTCCTCCATACCCAAATCTCTAAAAAAGGGGCTGCAACGGATCTGATAAAAACTGATCCAGATTTGAACACTGTCCTGACGTCAGGACGGTGGCGCTACGGCTATTGGGCCAACTCCACCAATCAGGAGGAGACAGCCACGGCCATTGCCGTTCGAAAGCGCTAGAGACGCTGTAGTACATATGCCAGGCCTGTAGGTGGTGCTGTTCTCACTGAATCTGCCCTTGCAGAGCAGAGCAAAAAAAAGTGCAAATTGAGCGAAATGAGGCATGGCTAAAATGCATGATCTGTTTGGTATTTTGAAAACAGAAACGTATAAATATACCTTATATAGGTATGGCCCTACAATATATCATTTAAATATACCATGATAGGTCCACTTTAAGACATAATTGCACAATGTAGGTATGTTAGGTATAAGTGATCATTTCAAAAGGAAAAGCAGCAAATCTTCACATCTGAGAAATTGAAACCATATTTGTTTTATGAAAAAAATTACTTAAATGTTGTAGCGACTGCCTACACACTAACACACACACACTCCTCCACAAGCCACTTCCAACGTCTCTTCAGTTGTGACATCCCATCATTAAAACATAAAAACCCCTTGTCCTTAACATTTGCAAATCCACCTTTTACACTTCCTTTTGCCCATCTGACATGTACATCTTTAACATATGTCTCCGTTAAACATACAAGACTAAAAATACAATTTAAGAGTGTAAAAGGCAATCATAGTATAAGTCTATATGTTTTTATTTACCTTTGTTACCATCCCTCCCTGCAGAATGAAAGTCCTTTTTTATCCCTGGAGACCCAACAGGGTTAGCAATTAGCCGAGCGTCCGATAAGATGGCGATAACACGTGCCTTTGTAATTGACGGCTACATTGTGTATTGGATTATAACGGCTAATCAGAGGGGGGGATCAGGGGGGATATTGATTAGGACAAACACTGATAGCATCTCTATTCACACCCTGAGGGATATAACCTTCAGCAAATTGTGCCGCAGGTGAAGCCACAGGAAGTGTTTCTAAGCCTTAAACATTAGGTGTGATGTGAGTTGCCTCTGGTCATTTCAAAAGAAAACTCCCACCCTCAGGCGTATTTCTGTCTCACCATTTCATTTGCATGAATTATTCTCCAATAATTGGCCATTCTGTTCATGTTCCAACCTGAATGTAGTGTTGAAATTCACCTTGTGCATTTCCCCACTTCCTGTTCAAACTCTTTTGTCTCAGTTCTTCAGGTTTAGGTGCTTGCCACACGAGGACGATAACGCAAACGGACCGCAAACGTTATCAAAAAAGTATTCTGTCCACACGCAACAGGCACCAGCAACGTGTCCGTTCACACGAGACCGCTCGAAAGCGCTGTAGTACATATGCCAGGCCTGTAAGTGGCGCTGTACTCCTACCACAAAAGCAGCGAAGAAGACGCGCATGGTTGCCATGGTTGCCCTTCCGTGTCGGCCTCGTGTGGCCGAACCGTCTATCTGATAGAGAACTGTAGCAGATACGACCGTTATCGTCCTCATGTGGCTGCAGCCTTAGCACTCAAAGCATGTAAATATTGAGTTTTATTAGAGATAATTCTTAGCTACTTAACAGTAGTGTGGCAGCGGGGTGTGGTTAGGGCGCCGGCTGCTGGAGTGATGGGAGTGGCTCGGCCAGAGACCAGGCAGCTGATCAGAATCAGGTAATCAGTCACTCAATAAAAGCATGTGGTAACATGGTTCTGGTCTCTTGCAGTAGACTGGGTCCTGGGAGGAGGACCCTCAATTTCCCAGCCACCTCGGGAAATAGAAGAGCAGACTGGGGTTCATGGAAGCCCCTTTTTTGTGTTTTCACCCTAAGCCCGAAAAAATCTCTGCTTGTTTGACAAACCGTTCTTTCATCCGTCATCCGTTTTAACCCTATCGTGAGCTGGAATGCTCACAAGTAGTTTTGAGATGTTCTGAAAAAGCCAGAATTTTGAGAAAAAAACTAGATTTTGAGAAAAAAGTCAGAATTTTGAGATTTAAAGCTCCCATGTCATGCTTTTCCGGTTATTACCCGTCCCCTTGTGTGTTATGAAGGTTTTTATGCATGTAAACGGTGTGCAGAGTCAAAACCCTCAAAGTACACCCTGTAGCGAGTAAAACTCTAACACAGAAAATACCTCCCCAAAACGCCTCGTTGGAGATACGTCACTGCCCATTTGAGTCTTCCATTTAGTTCCGGGTACCGCCTGATGTCATGCGGTACCCGGAACGAAATGGACCAATCCCGAAGAGCTATGGCCACACCAGCAGCGGCGTGTTCCTCCTCCAGAGGTTCGAAGAACCGGCATTTCACAGACGAAAGCTTCCAAAAACATTGCCCAGTTTGAGGCCGGATATGCACAGCTTGTTTGGACCGTTTGGAGCAGGGGAAGATCTGGGTATACAACCTGTAAGTTTGCATTGTTATTTGTGTATTTATCAAACAAGACTGTTTAAATGTGTAAACTGTGTTGGACTGCTAAGCCATTGACACAGTGCTAACTGTGCTAACTAAGTTGCTAGAGTTTCCATATATCAACTCTAATATCAGCAGATGGCCTTGCATACATGTATCTCATAGCAGGAGAATGTCTGCATTCACACACAAAATACCTATTGACAGTATACTGCAGGTGATTTGCCGGTCAGTCGCGAAACGTTGATTGATTGATTGATTGAAAAGTTTATTAACAGCTTGTATATTGGGTACAGTACAGTACAACGTAATTACATTATAGCTGGCGTAGCGATCTAACACACGGAGCTTGAGCTAGTTTTGGTCAGAAAAACATTTTTGTGATGCTACGTTGCTAGCGTTTAAATATATCAACTACAATGTCAGCAGATGGCCTTACATGTTTGTCATGGCAGGAGAATGTCTGCAGTCACACACACGGAATACTCATACAGTATACTCCGGTTTACCGTACATTGTGACCGTACATATACTGCATGTAGCTAACGAGGCTAGCTGTATGCTAGCGCAAAACAATGTATTCATGCAAGTTACATTGTATGGTAGCAGAATACCCGTATACGATTGCAATTATAAACACGTTATTGCTAGCCTAATATGAACCACTAGCTTTTGTTCATAGTAGTTTTATTACACTGTTTTTTTATTACACTGCATTATAGTTGCCTTTCCTCCAAGCTAACGTTCATATCGTGTTAGCTACCAAGGTAAACAAAGCTAGGTTAGCATATTAGCAGGCAAGCTGTTCATTACACAACTACTACTAACGAATCTAAAACAACTAAGTTTCTCTAATATTTTGTGATTTGCATTTGATTTCGTCCAGCCAGATCCTGGCGGACAATCCATGACGTGCTAAAAGGCACTTCTACTACGACTGAGGCGTCGTGCTAAAAGGCACCGCCCGGCCCCGGCTGTGCGCAGGCAAGAGGAGGAGGAATGGATGATATACCGTGTATATATGTATATTTATGTTCATTTTGTACATTTCTAAAAATAAAGTTTAATGGAAATACTTAGTAGGCCTATCCTTTCTTCCCTGAATTCATATATAGCAAACCATGATTTGATTTCTCATCAAACAGTAGTAGTTTATAACGGGTAAAAATAACTTACTCTTTGTTATGAGAGTAGCTCGTAGGCCACAACGGAAAGACAAGGAGACATACACGAGTTTACAAAACCACGGCACATTTATTGTGGTAAATGCAAAGATAGGTGGTTGAGAGGATCGCAGAGTTAGTCTTCCTGCAGCCGCTTTGGAGAGAGACTGGGGCCGTAGTGTCCGGAGGTGTCCGTGATCGTGCTGATTAGCCTCTTCAGCTCCACCCCATCGTAAGACAAAGGCCCTGGGGCCGTCACACTCTTCTATAACAACAGTTAAAAATATATATGTATATAAAATATACCGCTGTACCGACGCCATGATAAGACTGATGTTACGCTGAGAGCAGCCGGGAAAAGCACTGACATGGGCGCAGCCTCTCTGGTGGTTGACTAATCAGAACGAGTGGCCGAGCTGACCAATCGGAGCACACTAGGCTCACAGGGAGGGGGGGGGCAAGAGCTCCAACGAGTCGTTTAGTGGAGAAAGTGAATACTGCTGAATACACATGCTTGACAGAGATGCTGTATGCGAAACCAATGTGAGTTTGGAAAATTGCACAGTATAAATCTATTTTAGTATACCTCAACAATGTAATTATGATCAGTGGAAATGGCCATGACATGGGCCCTTTAAAAAAAAACGGAATTCTGATTTTTTCTGAAAAACTCCAAAATTGTCAGATCATGACAAAAACGTAATTTTTTGGGGAAATTTGAATTTTTTGATTTTTTAAGAAATAGTCTGAATTTTCAGATCTTGAGAAAAAAAGTCTGAATTTTCAGTTTTTCAGAAAAAGTCTGCATTTTGATATTTTCAGAAAAAGGTCAGAATTTTTAGGAAAAAATAAATAATTTTGAGAAAAAAAAAAAATTCAGAAAATAATAAAATGTTGTGTTTTTGAGAATACTCTCACACTGTGAACTGCAGTTATTATCTATCACCCTGTGGTTAGACTCACAGTGTGGACCTGTCTACTTTCCAACTCTGGTATTAAAGGTTTTTATCAAACATAAAGTTAGGAATTGCTTTGTCTGTTTTTATTTGTTGTTTTTTTGGTTTGCACCTGTTGTTTATTAAAAATGCTATAAATAAAGTTAAATAGCTTTAATGATGGATCTATTGCTTCATTTAAACGCTGTTAATAAAGGAAGAAGCATTACATATTGTTTCTCGATTGTACTTAATTGTAGTTTTCCATTACATGCACAGCAGTAATATGATGATAATAATGAAGACATTAATCTCTTTTCATGGCACACAGGTGAAGCTAATAGCATTAGCAACGGCTGGTGGGAGGCCGTGGAAACGCAGATTGAATTATTGACGTTAATTACACATGTGCTCTTCCTGCCAAGACATGATAAAAGGTCTACTGTGACTCTGTGTGTTAGTGGGTATTTACCAACACTGCTGAGACTAAAAGCTTGTTGTGGTTCTGTAGAGTCCATTTAGACTGGTGTGCATTTCCCCCCCACGGTGAGGACTCAAAGCACAGTTTAATTACAGTATTTGCACAAAGAGGGTATCACAGCAGCATCCTGAAATATGATCAGGTGTGAGGGTGATACTGGAGGGCTATTAAACACACTGCAGTGGAAACAGCATTAATCAAAGCACCGTCCTCGTGTAGATAAATCAGGAATCCTTGTTATTGTTGGACATATTTAGATAATTATCATGGTTTTGATGCCAAAAAAAACATATTTCTGTTCCTCAAAAACTGTATAATTCCTCCAGAAATATGAGTATCGAACAGAGCGTCAGGCGGCAGAGACAGCTTTGTTTTTAAGGAGAATAATTATGGGATGGGAGCGTACACTTTTCCTTTTTTCTGTAGAGGAAGTAAAGAAACCTATGGATTTATTTGTTGTTTGAGGTGCAATGTATGACCCAGCAGCTTTAAGACATGAAGACACTATTATTTCCTGCTTCGCACTAATGCAGTATTTTCAACGGAAAGTGGGCAGGTCCGTAATTTAGCTCATGCGATATTTTTGATTAATATACTATGACCCCTGATCTGTCCTTTCTATTATCAGAAACATGTTTGGACCTGAGAGATTGTGGTAGGATTGACAGGGGGAGTTGTGGAAAATGTTTCATTAAAACCTGCGGAAATAAAACAGAGAAAAAAAAACAGGGTCTTTAAAGCTGAAATTAAGGCCCCGTCCACACGGAGACGAAAACGAACCGAGGTCGATATCCAAAAAGTCTTCCGTCCACACGGAATCGGTACAAGAAACGTGTCCGTCCACACGAGACCGCTCGACCCGCTGGAGGCGCTGTAGCACATATGCCGGGCCTGTAAGTAGTTGCTAAATCCACCGCGGAGAACTACATTTTAGCAACATGTAGTTCATGTAGTTCTCCATGTCCACTTGTTGCTGATGGTTGTGGTCGAGGAGCTGTAGATTTTACACTAACATCTGTATCATGGTCAGTAGCGTCTGGAGCACGAACGCACTGTGATCCGCCATTGTTGTTGTTGTTGGGGAAACGCATCAGCAATGACGCAGGTGTGAGCAGGAGAGGTGGGGAGAGGCGGGACTATGATCGTTTAGGGCAGGGGTTCCCAACCTTTTTTCCCAAGAGCCCCCCCAAATGACTCCTGTTGGAACAGCAGCAACAGCGGTAATTAAAGTTTCAAAGTCTCAAAAATGCTACAACTACTGTCACAAACTGGATGAATGTGAAGTATTTTGTTAAAGGAGGATGAAAGCGTAATCAAGGAGCACTATTGGAGTGACTTTGATGGTTATTGGACTCAGGATTAATTAATTTGGATTCCCGCTGTATGAAGAAATTAAAGGATGGCGCAAGTGGAAACAATTCACAAAGGGTTTAAACTGTTTAAAACACGTGCTCAAAGTAAGCCAGATTTTGGCGATGTGTTTATGTGGATTCAAAAGTCGTAAATAATCTACAAAATGGAGGAGACCGATCTGATCGGAGCAACTGTGACAAATAATCCATCTGAAACCGGCATGGACAATGACTACTGTATGTTTTAAAAATGCACCAAAGCCTGGTTTGGACACTTTACGGGCAGAAGAAACGTTTCTATTAAAGAAAAAATTATACATTTCTGTCTTTTTATGCCTTTAATAGCTACTAACTTGAATTTTTATTCAAATTAATTAATCAATTATTTTGCATATGTTATTGTAATGTAGAGACAAGGCTTTTAGTGACAATCATGTATTGCGTTACAATTCTATGTAAAAAAATTAAATAAAAAAAAAAGTCTAAATATGATATTTGGCCTCAAATCATCTGAGGCCTGGCGCACCCCAAAGGTGGGCCCCCCAGGTTGGGAGCCACTGATTTAGGGCATACACACGGTGCCGCAAGCGTTACGTTACCAGACCTTCCCACTTTGGGATGCGTTATCGTTTGAGGTCTCCGTTTCCGCGGTTCCGTTAAGGCCTCGTGTGGACGAACCGTCCATACGATAGAGAACGGTAGCGGATAACACCCGTTTTGTCTCTGTGTGGACGGGGCCTAGATCTACTGTGTGTCAAGCACCAAAAACACTACATTTCCCATGATGCAACTTGTTAGCAACATAGGCCTGGAGTTTAAAAGGTGTGATTTTTGGTGAAACTTTTAAATTAAAAGAGGAAGAATGTGTTCCATTTAAAGTCTGGATTTAATTTAGAAATGACAAACGTCAGATAGTTGGTAGTTAGCGCAGCATCTGAATGTTAAAGCCTCGGGTTCAATCAGGCTTTACCTGGAGTTTCTCACTCTTTTCTGTCAAATCCGCTGATTAAACCCCCCCTGACGAATACCGCCAAGTAAACTTCCTCTTGTTCTTTTCCAGCAAACAAGTGCAGCTCCAAATCTCATGTTGCCATTATCAAGCTTGCGACAATTTCACAGCACAGCAATCACACGGTAATGAACTTCCAGAAGCAATTAAAGTGTCTTTCCTGTGGAGGGACCTTCATGAATACAAGAAAGAGCCTCTAATCACAGAGACTTCCTGCCGAGGTGTCGTACCACCGTTGTTGTTTGTCAAAAAATCCCTTCAGGTGGCCTCCGTCAGGCCGCTAATCAACACGTTTCCACCTGAAAGAAACTAATAGCAGCTAATTGGTATGACTCTCCGCTGCTGCCTTCACACTCCAAATCACAGCTCATATCACAATCTGCACAAACACCTTGTTGTTACAGAATCTGAACTTTTGATTTAAGGTTTCCAGCTGCCGTAGCCTGAGGGTCCATCTCACATCTACTCAGTAATTAGTCATGGTCCAAACATAGAATCACTTACTGCCTACTCCATTTAATTTCTGAACATGGAATAAACAGAGTGCAACAGAGGCTTACACCCAATGAATAACAAATGTTTGCAACAAGGAAATGCAATTTAGGCTTTTAAAACCAAGATTAAAAAGGCAAGCCAACAGAATTTAGCTACAAATCAACTTGATTGAGGCTTTTAAGTAAGGCTTTAATTTGCATTTAATACGCCTAACAGCAGGGAAACAGGCCAATAAAGCAGGTTATGTTCGAGCCAGGGTGGCTTTTATGTAGCTCTCCATTAAACCAGGGAAATATTTAAAGGGGTACTCCAGTGATTTGCACTTGCAATAAAGTTTAGGAACTCAAGAGACACATATATCTTCTGAAGAAACATCGGATTTGGTGCAGCACAAGCTGAGAGGTGCTATCTACTGTTTGTCAAGCAACCAAAACACTGGATACTACATTTCCCATAATGCACTCCATCAATAGAAGAGTTCAGGAATGAGTCCTTCCTGTCCCCTGGTCTGGAAGTCAATGGTTTTCTGAATGTGTTTTTAGTTGTTACCCTGAAATAAGGTCTGTGGTTAACACAAGCTGAAGATATTTTAACGTTTTGTTCTACGACAGAAAATACGTCAGTAAATACCCCACTGGTGGATTTAAAAACAGAGGTTGCTAACAAGTGTCACGCCCAAAATTAGCCACCTTTAGCTTAGCGGTGGTAACGTGAAGTCATGTGACCGTGCTGTAGTTCCTTTATAGCCCAACATTAGCCGCCTTTAGCTTAGCGGTGGTGACGTAAAGTCATGTGACCGTGTTGTAGTTTCTTTATAGCCCAACATTAGCCGCCTTTAGCTTAGCGGTGGTGACGTGAAGTCATGTGACCGTGCTGTAGTTCCTTTATAGCCCAACATTAGCCGCCTTTAGCTTAGCGGTGGTGACGTGAAGTCATGTGACCGTGCTGTAGTTCCTTTATAGCCCAACATTAGCCTCCTTTAGCTTAGCGGTGGTGACGTGAAGTCATGTGACCGTGCTGTAGTTTTTTTATAGCCCAACATTAGCCACCTTTAGCTTAGCGGTGGTGAGGTGAAGTCATGTGACCGTGCTGTAGTTCCTTTATAGCCCAACATTAGCCGCCTTTAGCTTAGCGGTGGTGACGTGAAGTCATGTGACCGTGCTGTAGTTCCTTTATAGCTCAACATTAGCCACCTTTAGCTTAGCGGTGGTGACGTGAAGTCATGTGACCGTGCTGTAGTTCCTTTATAGCTCAACATTAGCCACCTTTAGCTTAGCGGTGGTGACGTGAAGTCATGTGACCGTGCTGTAGTTCCTTAATAGCCCAACATTAGCCGCCTTTAGCTTAGCGGTGGTGACGTGAAGTCATGTGACCGTGCTGTAGTTCCTTTATAGCCCAACATTAGCCACCTTTAGCTTAGCGGTGGTGACGTGAAGTCATGTGACCGTGCTGTAGTTCCTTTATAGCCCAACATTAGCCTCCTTTAGCTTAGCGGTGGTGACGTGAAGTCATGTGACCGTGCTGTAGTTCCTTTATAGCCCAACATTAGCTTTTAACTTCAGAAATCATAAAGTGGTGTTAATATGTGGAGATTATCCTGCTGAACTTAACGTGTACATTTCATAAATGTTTGTTTGATATTAAATAACCCCCCAAGGTTAAATGAGACTCTCCACCTACACTGATTCAAATTAAGAGAATAACCTCTTTAAGGCGAGAAGACCCTTAACAACTCCTTACTGGTAATGAACTATCTCTAAATGAAGGGCTGAATTATATTAAATGTGTAATAAACCTGCAGTCTGAGGACCATTTTGTGTCGTGTTTCAGATCATAATAGAGAAGCTCTTTAAAATCAGTCGTGTATATTTCTGAGAGTTAGTGCTGATGTGCAGAATCCCCCCCACTGTCAATGCAAGCAGCTTATAATAAGCACATTCTGCACATTTTGCTTGACCTGGCTATGAGGCCTGTTGGCTTTTAGGATTAAATATCTGAGACCACATTCACAGTCTTACCGATGTGTCCACGGCAGAAACGATATTTCTACTGTTTTCAGTGAGAGGAAAAACTATTTCCAGACAGACTTAATGACGCATTCTTTCTGAAAATGTCATTTCACTTCTCTTCTCACCTATTTGTTGGTGGAAGCAGACGTTAACAGCGAAGACAATAATACCTCCTCACAGGAAGACGAGAGGAAACTGTTTCTACAGGTGAGGAAGGTATAGTTAGTAACTGCAAAACACTTTTTCTCATTATTTGCATTGGGTTTTATTAATTAAAGAACTAAATAAAGATCAGAAAAGATAAAAGAGTCTTTAATGTTAGGCGCCAGTTCTCAAATACTGTATTACTATCTGTTTATTTTTAAGTATTTAGGGTTGTTTTGTTTATGATGCTCATTGTCTGATTCATATTAGTATTTGACTGTCTCTGATGCAGTTAGTCTGTTAGGAGCGTTTCAGAGCGAGGGTGAATACGGGTATATTCAGTTATTTGTAAGCAAGTAGAAACCTAATTTTTTGTGATTTTCAGAAAAAGCTGAATTTGGAGGGAAACGTCAGTATTTTGAGAAAGTCCGAATTTTTGGATTTTTTGGAAAAAAGTCATAATTCTCAGATTTTCTGAGAAAAACTGATTCTTCAGATTTAGAGAAAAAAGTCATAATTTTGAGGAAAAAAATCTGAGGGAAAAATCTGAATTTTGCCAAATAAGTAGACGTTTTTCAGACGCTTTAAGTCAGAATTGGACAAATAAACAAATGTCATTTAACTTCTCCTCTCACCTGTTGTTGCTGGAAGCAGGTGTTAATAGACATTGAAAGCAGGTGCATTCAAACATGAGGAAACAAACTCAAAAGCAAGAATCCTGCAGATCCATTTCCTGTCAGCCCAACTAGATTCAGAGCTTTAGCTTCACTTAACCTGTTAAGCACCAAGCCTGTTTTTCATGTTTCAGGCTCGAAAATGACATGCCCAAAACAAATGACTATAACTTAACTTCTAAAAGGGTTATATGAATAATTTCTTTTATCAAAGCAAGGTTACATCTGTGAGTTGGATGTAGAAGTGTCAGAATCAATATAGATGTTTTTTATTTTAAAGAAAATTCAGATTTTACATAGTAAAAAACTGTAAATTATAGTGTCCGTCCAAAAATTATTTTTTACTTATAGTGAAAACTACCCTTGGATGATGGGTTAGTAGACTAAAAGCTTTAGGAATCCAAAGTACAACATATAATAAGTACCCTGTATCAAGATTGATGCAAAACAAGTGACATTTGACCTTTTTAGAGAGGTTTAGCCAAAACCACCCCACCTCTGAGGTGATTTGGGTGAAAATGTTTTTTTTTTCCATATCTCTGGCCCCCCTTGCTCGATTTTGATGGTTGACACCTCTTTCTGACCGTTAGAGCCAATAGAATCAAAGGAGGGGGGCCCCCACACACACACATTGTGAAGAGAAAAGGTGGGGGCTGCGCGCATGTAAATTTGCAGCAGAGTGGACCTATCTCTAGCTCTGACATTTGGAAACGAAAAAGCAGTTTTATTGCTTATGGATTATCAGAAATCATTTCAAAGAGGACACAGATACATTGGATTAACCTATGGATTAACTGCAGCATCGTTTTTTTATCGTTTTAATGCCATTGAAGACCAGTTTTGACCAAGGTAAGCCATGTTAGCGTTTCTAGCTACCTAGCTCCACATGTTCTGATGTACGCTTTCGTTTATAGCGTCGCAAATGTTTATCACTGAGTGTTGAGGAGGGCACCACTAGATTCAGTGTCTCCAGGAGATGCTAATCGAGTGGTTGGCTGTGCATCTAGGATAAGTAATAAGGGAGTTATGAGTGAGTTTAGGTGCAGTGATAGGTTACATTTTTTCGCTCGTGGCTAATTCAGAGGCTGAGTGCTAGCATTGTAGGTTTTTTTTGGATTTTTTTTTTAAAAAGATCAGTTAGCTGAGTTTCTTCCCGTTACATGGATATAAAACATTCATAGTTTATTAAATATTGAGATTCCTTAGACGTTGTTTCCTGCAAATGACGCGTTTATCCGCCCGGTACCGGGGGGGCCGTGCGTAACAGGTTAAAGCCTTATCCCACGGGCCATAAGACTATTAAACACCTGAACTTTTTAAAGAACATCCATAAACATTCATCTGTTTGCTAATTATTCATCTGATATATCATATTCTATTTACTTGTAGACTCTTCTTGCACTATTTCAATTCTACTCTATTTTATTTGTATTTACTTGCACATATCAAAACATTCTCTTGCACTATTGTATCTGTTTTATGTCCTATATATATTCATGTTGCTCTGTTGGAGGAGGACTTCAGTTTTTCATTGAAATATCTAAACTGTAGCTCATGTACACATGACAATAAACCCTTGAATCTTGAAACGTGTAAGCTAACGGACAGAAGACTCTACGTTAGCTTACTACATAGCATCAGCTGAGAGAAGTCCAAAGAGCTTGAAGTCGTTTTAAAATGTTGCCAGTTTTTTATGTTTTATAATAGTTTCTTTTATTTGCATATTGACTGGTTAATGTGACATTTCATTTGTGTTTTACAGCTGTAGTCGTCTGCCTGTATTGTTTTGTGTTCATTTGTTGTAACTTTGTTCATGCTGCCCTCTTGGCCAGGTCGCTCTGGAAAAGAGATTTTAATCTCAATGAGGCTTTTACCTGGTTACATATATATAGAGAGAGAGAGCGTCAGAGATGGCAAAGTACACACGTCCTTTACTCAAGTAGAAGTACAGATACTCGTGTTTAAAAATACTCTGGTGAAAGTAGAAGTACTGAGTAAACTTCTTTACTCAAGTCAAAGTAAAGAGGGCTTTGAAATGTACTTCAGTAAAAAGTACCCATAACTAGCAGCTGTTTTAAAGAGTACCTGACCTCCCTTTATATTAATAGAACAATAATGTCATTGTTAGCTAATGAATGTTTCCATGCTGAACAACGGCAACATGACAACGTTTTCATTGGTCCCTCTTCTTTAGAGAAGACCAGGAAATGATGGATACACGGATCGTGTTCAAATCAATAGGCACGCAATGACTCTAAATAATAATGATCACGCCACCAAACACACATTCAAACTAAAGGAACCAGCCTGTTTGGAAAATGTGAGAAGTAGAAAGTACAGGTATTTGGGTTCAACATGTAAGAAGTAGAAAGTACAGGTATTTGTGTTCAACATGTAAGAAGTAGAAAGTACAGGTATTTGGGTTCAACATGTAAGAAGTAGAAAGTACAGGTATTTGTGTTCAACATGTAAGAAGTAGAAAGTACAGGTATTTGTGTTCAACATGTGAGAAGTAGAAAGTACAGGTATTTGAGTTCAACATGTGAGAAGTAGAAAGTACAGGTATTTGTGTTCAACATGTAAGAAGTAGAAAGTACAGGTATTTGAGTTCAACATGTAAGAAGTAGAAAGTACAGGTATTTGTGTTCAACATGTAAGAAGTAGAAAGTACAGGTATTTGTGTTCAAACTGTAACAAGTAAAAGTAAAAAGTCATCAGAAAAGTAAGTAGTGGAGTAAAGTACTGATACCAGAAAAATGTACTTAAGTACAGTAACAAAGTATTTGTACTCCACTACTTCCCGCCTCTTTGGAGCGTTTCCTCACCGGTGTTCAGGTCCTTGTGCTCCTGCGAGGCGTGCTCGTTCTGGTGGACCCACTCCCCGTTGCATTTGAAGAAGATCTGCAGGGCGGGCACGGCTCGGCAGCGCAGCTTCACAGGGTTGTTCTTCACGATGTAGCCGTCCTCCGGCTCCTGGAGGAAGTGCGGCAGCGTTCCCAGCCCCGAGGGAGCGGCGTCCGGCTGGGCATCGCCCCGCGCCGCTGAGGGACAACACATCAAAGATAGTTATTTAGAAGAGCTGCAGGAAAAAGGCCAAAAACCCTTGTTCACATACTGAACATACATCCACTTGCAGCCGAAATACCTCAGTGTATTTAAAGGTCACCTCTTATGTGGAATGAGCTCCCCATTGACATCAGGACAGCAGAAAGCTTACACATCTTCCAGCGCAGACTGAAAACTCATCTCTTTCGACTCCACTACGAGCGATAGAATTACTAACAAAGGACTGGCTTATCTAAAGCTAGTTGAGTAGCACTTGAAATGTGTTGGCTCTATGAAACCTGATGTACTTATATGATTCTGTACACCATGTTTAGTAGATTGGTATATAAGGGTGTATTCTAAAGTATTATGTATATATGTGTGTAGATATACTGTTCTGGAAATGTATTTTCTACTGAGAAACGTTACAGGCAAAACGCTGCTGTGACAATTTCCCGATGTGAGATAAATAAAGTACCTACCTTCCTACCTACCCTCCTACCTACCTTCCTTCCTACCCTTTTTTTTTTTCAAAATACCAAACAGATCATGCATTTTAGCCATGCCTCATTTTGCTCAATTTGAAAAATGTTAGCTCTGTTTGTGCAAGGGCAGATTCAGTGAGAACAGCACCATCTACAGGCCTGGCATATGTACTACAGCGTCTCCAGCGCTTTAGAACGGCAATGGCCGTGGCTGTCTCCTCCTGATTGGTGGAGTTGGCCCAATAGCCGTAGCGCCACCGTCCTGACGTCAGGACAGTGTTCAAATCTGGATCAGTTTTTATCAGATCCGTTGCAGCCCCTTTTTTAGAGATTTGGGTATGGAGGAAAATAGAGAGGGTTGTGTTTTCTGACACTTGGTGAGTTCCCTGGAACACCGGGGACACATATTCATGTAGACAAGACGTACACAAGTGCATTTTGCATGATAGGTCCCCTTTAAGTCTTGTTACATCTTCAGTCAGAGGAACATCTCCAGCTAACATCAGGAAACAGAATCTGAGCATTTCGGGCTTTTTTTGTTACAAATTCCCTGATTCTCGTCAAATATAGTTCAACATAAGTTTTCCCAGATAAGCACAAGATCTCATTTATCTAATTATAATTTACTTCAATAAATCTCACCAAGCCAGTTTGTACTTGTTCTATTGGCAGGTTTGTTCACTTATTAAAAGAGAAAACACCTTGTTTTTCCAGTGCTCCTCTCACTCAACAACTACTGATGTCTTTCCTCCGGCGTCTGAACACTCAGCTCTTTCACAGGTAGCAGATAATTGGAACAAGGTGACAATCTACGCTCCATAAAGCCGCCGCTGCTCATAAATATCCGCGTTAATGAAGGAAATCGCCTCGCCGCAAATAAGTCACTTATTTCCTCATTACGCCGGTTCATTTTAACACCGACTCTAAAACGCTCCCTCACTTGTTTCCACGTGAGTTAACGGGAGGGCAAACAGGAACGTGGCGGACACAGAGTGAAGAGGAATGTGGAGGAAAGAGAAACTGATAAATGGACAAAGTTTGTCTTTTGTTATATTTAATACAGTAATAAAGAAAGTCAATATACAAATGAGATCGATGTCAAATGCAGGAGCAGAGCAGCTTCATCCTCAGAGGAGAGAGAAGTTCTGCACCCCGAACACAGCTTCTAGAAACATTATCTATCAAAGAGAAAATATCCATCTGGTCCCACCCTTAAAGTCTCTTGCTTCATGTCGTAGAACAAAACATCTCCTCAGCTTGTGTTAACAGACCTTATTTCAACAACCAAATACACGTTAAACATTGTTTGACTTCAAGACGAGGGAAACGGAAGTGTTCAAATGCTGACTCATTTCCAGGTTTTAGGACTCATTCCTGCACCACTCTATATGCTACAAGTTGTTGTTTAACTACCGCAAAGGCTCTTGGAAACAGCTCAATTCAATTTGATTCTGAAACCAAACTCACATGGACAAGATCCAAGAGGGTTCCTGACGTTGGACTAAAGCACAACCCACCAAACTGCTACCATTTGTTTGTAAAACTGCAACAAAGGCTCTTGGCAACAGCTCAACTCAATTTGATTCTGAAACCAAACTCTGTCAAAATGATGTCAAGCAATGTCCTTTCTCTTCAGTTGTAGAAAATGAAATATTGGCGCTAGCTTAGCATCAATTATTTGCAAACCCGACTAAAACGGACTCTCAGAGAGAGAGGGTTCCTCGAAGCACATAATGCTTTTCCTCCTGACTGAGAAACCATTTCACACACTCCTCGAACAAAGACCTTTTTAAAGCACACACTCTTCCTCTCACAGCTACAGGATCGACTCAGCCGAACAAAACCAGCGAGGAAACACCACAAGATAAAGAGGCATTACTCCCATAGAGTCCTTGAGGCTTGAGTGAAAAATCTAAAGCAAAAAACTAAATGAATTTCATGTTTTCAAAAGTCAAAGTCAAAGTCAACTTTATTGTCAATCTCAAAATATGTTTGTACACACAGAACTATCGAAATACTGTTTCCCTCAGTCCCGAGGTATAAAATAACACATTCAAATACAAGAACACTGAATAATTACAAAAAAACACAAAATAACCGTTTACTTCAATCTATTTTTAATATGTTTGCATTGACATTGTCATTTAAAGGGGAGGCGTGTGGTGCAGTGGGTTGTCCGTTGGTGTTGGGATCAGGGCAGCACAGGTTCAAACCCCACTGCAGTCAGCATGTCGTTGTGTCCCTGAGACACTTCACCCCAAATTGCTCCTGTGGGGATTGGCCACAGTATTGAGTATGTAAGTCGCTTTGGATAAAAGCGTCTAACAAGTGACATGTAATTAAATGTAATCTAAAGCGTCCAAAAAGCATGTATTCTTCAAACCTTAGAGGATTACTGTACAGAACATCTGAAGAACCGACAATAACCAGTTTATTACGATGACTAAAAACATGTTGTCTTCAGTCTGTTCATTACTGGTTTGGAAAATGAAATATTGGCGCTAGCTAGCTTAGCATCAATTCTGTGCAAACGAGACGAAAACAGACTCAGCTAATTAAAATCGATAATGAAATATGGCCCATAGATTAAACTTGTGCTTGTCATATATTGTACTTATTAAATGTATATGTACACATATATATCACAGTATTCATCAATCAACCAATCACTTATTTGCATAGAAAATATTTTTATAAGCAATCTGAAGTTTCTGTTTTAAGTCATGAGCTGCAAACTCAATAAATGAAACATTATTTAGAGCTGTGATGAAGGCTGTTGTGTTTCTTACGGCCCGTCCACACAGCGGCGTGCGTTGAAGCTTGCTCCATTTTTTGGAATATGAGGAAATGTGTCTCTCCCAGCATACACGCGGTTTGATTGGCTGACGCTTCCACCGAAGCTTCTGAAGCTTCAAAAGTTGAACATGGCTCAACTTTTGCAGCGAGCAACGCGTAGCTACGCTCCGCACAATGCAGTTCGGCGAAGCGTGACGTCACCCCATTCAAGTGAATGGAGCAAGCTTCAACGCACGCCGCTGTGTGGACGGGCCGTTACAGCATTTTCAAGTATCAAGCTTAATTTACCTACATTTGATTGTCTTGGCTAACTTATAACTGAACTTATGAGGCGATAAACCTCGAGTGAGCGGCCCAGAACTTCCTATATTTTCAACCCGGCTATCACGGCAAGACGTGAAGATGTGACGATTCACCACGCTGGGAGACGTGAAGATGTTACAATTTCGTCCCTTCAAACGTGACAGTTACACGGTATTGTTAAAATGGCCCACCAGTGCAGAAATACCCGGCGTGAAAACAGTACTTCCCGTGTTATGGAGGTATTCCCTATCTTTATTCAAGAGCGTGTTCTTTCAATTTGAGAGCATCATTTATTGATTTCACGTTCAGATTTTGTATTTCTTTCACTCAAATAGTGCCTGCTTGCGCTTAGATTTGCTTCTGCTCAGACTGTACGCTTGCACTCAGATATATTGCTGCTTGCACAGATTTCCTGTTTTCCAGTTTAAACCCTCCTCCTCGCACTCAGGCTGCTTCTGTGCGCTGACTGCGCTCCGCAAATGTCTGCTCTCAGATTTCTGCTCATTCTTGGATTTTTTCTGTGGAACAACCATTTCAAAATCCCTCAACCAATAGGAGGCCAGGTGAAGTGTTGTCTCCTTGCTGGCACTTGGCCTCCTATTGGTTGAGGGATTTTGAAATGGAAATCTGTGCAAGCAGCAATATATCTGAGTGCAAGCGTACAGTCTGAGCAGAAGCAAATCTAAGCGCAAGCAGGCACGATTTGAGTGAAAGAAATACAACATCTGAACGTGAAATCAATAAATGATGCTCTCAAATTGAAAGAACACGAATGAATAAAGATAGGGAATACCTCCATAACACGAGAAGTACTGTTTTCACGCCGGGTATTTCTGCACTGGTGGGCCATGTTAACAATACCGTGTAACTGTCACGACTGAAGGGACGAAATCGTAACATCTTCACGTCTCCCAGCGTGGTGAATCGTCACATGTTCACGTCTTGCTCTGATACCGGGTTGTATATGTTTCTGTATGTGGCCCTCGGTGAAAAACGTTTGAACACCCCTGATATAAGGCCTCCTGACTGAGATGTTGTTACCATTTCACACACTCCCTCCTCCAACAAAGACCTTTTAAAGCACACACACTCTTCCTCTCACCGGGTCACGGGGGAATTCTCATGGATTTTTCTGTACGGGATGCTGAGCGTCAGCAGAACATGGAGCGCCTCCTCTCTCTCTGTGAAAGGCTGAGAGCAGGAGGTGTCAGACTAATCCTCCTCGACTGCCGGAGGAAGAGGAGCGTTGAAGAACTGGAGCTGAACTCTGAGGTGCCGGGAACACAACCTCCCATTTGTGCGACTTGTTGGGAGATCCGCTGACATTCTCTCTCATGCTAAACTCCTCATGAACTCGCAAACAAATCGACTCTCAGAGGAGCTTTTTCTATTTCAGGAACGCTTCCTGCTCTAAAAGCTTCCTCTGGTTTCAGCTTGTAGTGAAGTATACAAACCAATAGACTTGCTTTAAATAGCAACATCAATCGAAGTTCAAATCCATCAGCGTTTGGGATCACTGCGTGGTTTTAGGATTCAGAATTCATTGACGTTTGTGTCATTATTTAAGCAGAAATTCCCCCAAATCCCTAATTTATGCATGTCAGATATACTGTCTGAATATTAGCTGCTTTTCTTAGATTTTATCGCAGTTTTTACTGAATATTTCTGGATTTTGGTGTGTTCAAAAACGTCAACAAAGTCTGGACCCGACACTGGTTTATACCGTTTTCTAAACAGAAGCAAAGACACGGATATTTAAAAGTAATCTGAAAATATCCAAACGAGTATACAAACCAAAATAGTTGCTTGAGATACTTACAATAATCCATCAAAGTGCATTTATTTCCATTGGAAATGTATCTTGGTTCTGAATCACTGCGTAGTTATTCACGATGTATACAAATAGCTCCCTTTAGGCAACTATTTGGCTAAAGATATTTTTCCATGAATGCTAAAGAATCACTTATTAAAGTTTGACAAATGTAAATATTGGATGTTTTTCTTAGCCTTGTTTGGCAGAAAACTGTAAATTGTTGGAGTATTGGTGAGACAAAACAAGTCAAGAACGTCTGGACACGCCAATTCAAAACTTCTAACAAAAACAATGACACAGATAATAAAATGAATCGGATCAATACTATTGATAATACCTTCAGTATCATAGCGAGCATATGGTGCATAACTGAATGTGACCCAAACACTGGGACTGTTCTGTTTCGATGGACTTTACAGTTTAAGAAGTTTGCAAGTTTCGACAGTAAGTAAGTAGTTCTCAACACGGTTCTTGAAAACACAACACATACAATTCAGGTATTAATGCTGACTTTCTCTCAGGTAAATTACATTGGATGAGCGGACATAGTCATCCATGTTAACGGCTAGAGAACTGCTTTTATAGACAGTAGTATAATATGTTTCTTTATGCTCTGAATGTCTTTCATCTTTGTAAAGCACTTTGAATTGCCTGTTTAAAAGGTGATGTATAAATAAACTCGCCTTGCCTTGCGTACCACGGCCTGTAATCAATTGTAAAAGGTTGGACGGTATGAAACGCAATTACGCAGCGTGTGTGTCGGCGGTCAGGCTGTGATTACAGGATACCAGCCGGTGTTCCTGACGCTCCGACTCTCTGGCAGGTATTGACGGACGGTGCTCTTCCCAGAAAGAGCATCAGAGAACGGGAGTTCATCCTCGTGTTCGCATGTCCTGCTGCTTCTTAGCTTACCTTTTCTTTCGTGTGGAGGTGTTTCTGAAGGACTGAGGTGTCGATATTGGCGGTTTATTAAATATCAAATATCTGCCACTCGTGAAATCCTCCGCTGAGACTTAATGACGTGAGTTAAGAACAATAAAAAGTGTGCACAGTTTTACAAAATATGAGATACTTATTTGGTTTCGGACAGAGGGTGAAAAGAGGTGCTCCAGCACAGGCAGTATGATAAAAAAAGAGGACTCTTTAAAGTAGAGACACTACATACTGATATACACCTGAACATCAGCAGGAGAGAACTCTTTAAAGTAGAGACACTACATACTGATATACACCTGAACATCAGCAGGAGAGGACTCTTTAAAGTAGAGACACTACATACTGATATACACCTGAACATCAGCAGGAGAGGACTCTTTAAAGTAGAGACACTACATACTGATATACATCTGAACATCAGCAGGAGAGGACTCTTTAAAGTAGAGACATTACATACTGATATACACCTGAACATCAGCAGGAGAGGACTCTTTAAAGTAGAGACACTACATACTGATATACACCTGAACATCAGCAGGAGAGGACTCTTTAAAGTAGAGACACTACATACTGATATACACCTGAACATCAGCATAATAGGACCCCTTTAAGTCCAACAGTGACTACGTATTACAAAATATAAGGTTGAGGGTAAAGGCTAGAAAGAAAAAGCAGAATAAATCCAACAAAAGCCAAAACTGAGAATTTATTTGACAAAGAAATAAATAAAAATATAGGCTTTTAAAAAAGAAAATCTAATATAAGATATCTGCCAGTCATCAAATCTTCCACTGAGAAGAGTGTGTGCATTATAACAATAAAAAAGTGTACACAGCTACTTTCTGAAATGCTTATTTGTCTGCTCTTCATAACCTGCAGCTAACTGAATCAACACAATATGTCTTCAGCTTATAAAGTCAAGGAAAGCCTCTCCTCTGAGAAATCCTCAGAGATAGCTTTAATATCTGCAGCAGTGTGTTTGGGGGTAAATCAATGTGGTTAGCTTGATTGATTGATTGATTGATAAAACATAATTTCTAAGCTCAAAGCAGTCGAAACAGTGATTCCATATTACCAAATTGTAAATATTGTAAAGTAAAAGCAGAAGAGATCCGGCAAAAGACAAAAAACTGGGAATTAAAAAGAGAATAATAACCTATGACGCTATAGCACACAGCCACTGTCAAAAACACGGTATGCTTTTAAAAGATAGGAAGAGATGGAAATTGGCAATTTCCCTGGAAGATAATGTGGTCAATCATTCAACCACAGCATTAACAGCCAGTGTGATATGGGAATAAATGGAGCTCCATGTGTGCAGTAATAGACAGCTTGGACTGCCACATTTCAACCATTACTATACAGAATCATGTCTCCACAGTTTCAACCCTTCAACACCCCCCTGTTATAGAGCTCAGCATATTCTCCGTGTTGACACATTGACAGGTGAAACCCGGTGAAACCTGGAAGATCGCAGACTGAAACATTCATGCTCGTGTTTCCACGAGACAAGGAGAGAAAATCCCATCAAGGTGCGCTCAGGTGTTGAGATCGCTGCACGAGGCTTTTCAATCATTCTGCCATTCAGACGCAGAGTCTCTGAACAGCAGGAGGAGGAGGTGTTGATTAATACGTCAGAATAAAGAAGAACATTCTGTCACTCCATGTGATTTTGAAAATGAGTGAAAATAATCTCTTTAAGGCTATAACGGAACTACAGCACGGTCACATGACTTCATGTCACCACCGCTAAGCTAAAGGTGGCTAATGTTGGGCTATAAAGGAACTACAGCACGGTCACATGACTTCACGTCACCACCGCTAAGCTAAAGGTGGCTAATGTTGGGCTATAAAGGAACTACAGCACGGTCACATGACTTCACGTCACCACCGCTAAGCTAAAGGTGGCTAATGTTGGGCTATAAAGGAACTACAGCACGGTCACATGACTTCACGTCACCACCGCTAAGCTAAAGGTGGCTAATGTTGGGCTATAAAGGAACTACAGCACGGTCACATGACTTCACGTCACCACCGCTAAGCTAAAGGAGGCTAATGTTGGGCTATAAAGGAACTACAGCACGGTCACATGACTTCACGTCACCACCGCTAAGCTAAAGGAGACTAATGTTGGGCTATAAAGGAACTACAGCACGGTCACATGACTTCACGTCACCACCGCTAAGCTAAAGGTGGCTAATGTTGGGCTATAAAGGAACTACAGCACGGTCACATGACTTCACGTCACCAGCGCTAAGCTAAAGGTGGCTAATGTTGGGCTATAAAGGAACTACAGCACGGTCACATGGCTTCACGTCACCACCGCTAAGCTAAAGGTGGCTAATGTTGGGCTATAAAGGAACTACAGCACGGTCACATGACTTCACGTCACCACCGCTAAGCTAAAGGAGGCTAATGTTGGGCTATAAAGGAACTACAGCACGGTCACATGACTTCACGTCACCACCGCTAAGCTAAAGGAGGCTAATGTTGGGCTATAAAGGAACTACAGCACGGTCACATGACTTCACGTCACCACCGCTAAGCTAAAGGTGGCTAATGTTGGGCTATAAAGGAACTACAGCACGGTCACATGACTTCACGTCACCACCGCTAGCAAAAGGAGGCTAATGTTGGGCTATACAGGAACTACAGCACGGTCACATGACTTCACGTCACCACCGCTATTTCATATGACATTTCAACTAATCATACAAATAGTAAATGAAAGCATTGGTTACAATTCTATATTGTTATTTGATTTGAAACATACATTTACCATTTATCACCACTAATCACCATTTATCTCATCTAAAAAAAAAAATGCTGCCTCAAATTAAAATCTCTTTAAGGAAAAAAACAAGTTCCTCCGTTAGCACTGAGAAGGCGCGTTAGCATGGTTAGCTTCCCTAATGAGAAGCTAAGCCGCGGCTCACCAGCATCACTTCCATGTCTGATGTTTAAACATGAGCTGTCTGCCAGCCTAATCCTCACAATGCTGCTGATCAATCCCCCGTCATTACTCTCCACAGAATTGTTGTTGATTTACATATCACTAACAAATCCATCACCTTGCCTTTATGTATCACACGATCATCAGATTACAAATGAATCCCGAGGCATGAAAAGAGAACAGACTCGTGCTTGGAAGAACTTCTCTGTTATGTGAGCTAATAAAACAAATCACTGTATTCTCTAATGTCCCTGTTTGATGAGCCGAGGTGTTTGAGGAGAGTTTTGGAGCTTTATTAATACGCTTCTGGTGTTTTCTCACAGTGAAATGATAATCAAAGTATGTTTCAGGGAATGTGCCTGAGAAACAGAAAGTATTAGAGCAGCTTTGTGATGCGTTGGATCTGTACTGTAGTATGTTAGATATGTACTGTAGTATGTTGGATATGTACTGTAGTATGTTAGATATGTACTGTAGTATGTTGGATATGTACTGTAGTATGTTGGATATGTACTGTAGTATGTTGGATATGTACTGTAGTATGTTGGATATGTACTGTAGTATGTTGGATATGTACTGTAGTATGTTGGATCTGTGCTGTAGTATGTTGGATATGTACTGTAGTATGTTGGATATATACTGTAGTATGTTGGATATATACTGTAGTATGTTGGATATGTACTGTAGTATGTTGGATATGTACTGTAGTATGTTGGATATGTACTGTAGTATGTTGGATATGTACTGTAGTATGTTGGATATGTACTGTAGTATGTTGGATATGTACTGTAGTATGTTGGATATGTACTGTAGTATGTTGGATATATACTGTAGTATGTTGGATATGTACTGTAGTATGTTGGATCTATACTGTAGTATGTTAGATATGTACTGTAGTATGTTGGATATGTACTGTAGTATGTTGGATATGTACTGTAGTATGTTGGATATATACTGTAGTATGTTAGATATGTACTGTAGTATGTTAGATATGTACTGTAGTATGTTGGATATGTACTGTAGTATGTTGGATATGTACTGTAGTATGTTGGATATGTACTGTAGTATGTTAGATATGTACTGTAGTATGTTGGATATGTACTGTAGTATGTTGGATATGTACTGTAGTATGTTGGATATGTACTGTAGTATGTTGGATATGTACTGTAGTATGTTAGATATGTACTGTAGTATGTTGGATATATACTGTAGTATGTTAGATATGTACTGTAGTATGTTGGATATGTACTGTAGTATGTTAGATATGTACTGTAGTATGTTGGATATGTACTGTAGTATGTTGGATATGTACTGTAGTATGTTAGATATGTACTGTAGTATGTTGGATCTGTACTGTAGTATGTTGGATATGTACTGTAGTATGTTAGATATGTACTGTAGTATGTTAGATATGTACTGTAGTATGTTGGATATGTACATAAACAATGACGGTGAGGTAGAAGTCCTGACACTGCTTTATGGTAATGAGACACTATAGCTAATTTAAAGGGGACCTATCATGCAAAATGCCCTTTTGTACGTCTTTTCTACATGAATATGTGTCCCCGGTGTTCCAGGGAACTCACCAAGTGTCAGAAAACACAACCCTCTCTATTTTCCTCCATACCCAAATCTCTAAAAAAGGGGCTGCAACGGATCTGATAAAAACTGATCCAGATTTGAACACTGTCCTGACGTCAGGACGGTGGCGCTACGGCTATTGGGCCAACTCCACCAATCAGGAGGAGACAGCCACGGCCATTGCCGTTCGAAAGCGCTGGAGACGCTGTAGTACATATGCCAGGCCTGTAGATGGTGCTGTTCTCACTGAATCAGCCCTTGCAAATCCAGAGCTAACATTTTTCAAATTGAGCGAAATGAGGCATGGCTAAAATGCATGATCTGTTTGGTATTTTGAAAAAAAAAAACGTATAAATATGCCTTATATAGGTATGGTCCTACACTATATTATTCAAATATAGCATGATAGGTCCACTTTAATCATTGCCCCCCATAGCTTCATGGCCTTTAATAAAGTCATATGTTGGGGAAAATATCCCATTAAAAAGGGTGCTCTGGGTGTTTGTTCTATAGGTTGTAGTGCATGTAAATGGTCTGCAAAGGCTAAAATCCCTGTGTTCCCTCCAGAGGGAGTTTCTCTCCCACGCACTCTTTGTTGAAATTGCACTTCTGTTCTTCACAGCCCTTCTTCTCACATCATCAGTCCAAAAAGCTTGAATCCATTATCATTTTCTCCTGGCGATCAAGTTTAATTGACAGGTTGCACATCTTGTCCGACATGCATTTTTAAAGCAGCTGCTCCTATAGATTCACACCTTTGGAAACTTGTGATCCAAACAATTGCATGGAGGCTGTCACGGGTCATGGGTTTGATTCCTGTATGCGAGCACATTAAGCTCAAGGGGTTTCTCTTACAATCCATAGACATGCATGTTTTAAACCACATTCATTTTGCTTTGGAGACGTCTCTAAAAGACCTGTCAGGATGTAGGCTTTGTTCCCACCCTGTGCTCAGACCCAATGACCCTGAAACTAAATGTTTGGACTACACAATGCTCAGATAGTGGACAGTAGAAAGACTTTGTGCCGAGTCAGAGGGTTGCATTAATGTCTTTGTCTCAGACGGCGGGGAAGCCACCTTGAGCTTTTTCTCCGCCGTATAAAGAACCGTGGTAGATTAGATTTATCAGCTCGGGTTTAGAGGCCGTTTCCCCCTGAATCCCACCGTGCAAATAAATCAGACCGAACAGAAAGCCTCGTCTTTGGGATTCAATTCAGCTCAAAAAGGTGCACCGTTCTCCAGAGGTGGGAATTAGTGGAGTACAAATACTTTGTTACTATACTTAAGTACATTTTTCTGGTATCAGTATTTTACTCCACTACTTATTTTTCTGACCACTTTTTACTTTGACTTCTTACATTTTGAACACAAATACCTGTACTTTCTACTTCTCACATGTTGAACCCAAATACCTGTACTTTCTACTTCTTACATTTTGAACACAAATACCTGTACTTTCTACTTCTTACATGTTGAACACAAATACCTGTACTTTCTACTTCTTACATGTTGAACCCAAATACCTGTACTTTCTACTTCTTACATGTTGAACACAAATACCTGTACTTTCTACTTCTTACATGTTGAACACAAATACCTGTACTTTCTACTTCTTACATGTTGAACACAAATACCTGTACTTTCTACTTCTTACATGTTGAACACAAATACCTGTACTTTCTACTTCTTACATGTTGAACACAAATACCTGTACTTTCTACTTCTTACATGTTGAACCCAAATACCTGTACTTTCTACTTCTTACATGTTGAACACAAATACCTGTACTTTCTACTTCTTACATGTTGAACACAAATACCTGTACTTTCTACTTCTTACATGTTGAACACAAATACCTGTACTTTCTACTTCTCACATGTTGAACCCAAATACCTGTACTTTCTACTTCTTACATGTTGAACCCAAATACCTGTACTTTCTACTTCTTACATGTTGAACTCAAATACCTGTACTTTCTACTTCTTACATGTTGAACACAAATACCTGTACTTTCTACTTCTTACATGTTGAACCCAAATACCTGTACTTTCTACTTCTCACATGTTGAACTCAAATACCTGTACTTTCTACTTCTTACATGTTGAACACAAATACCTGTACTTTCTACTTCTTACATGTTGAACACAAATACCTGTACTTTCTACTTCTTACATGTTGAACCCAAATACCTGTACTTTCTACTTCTTACATGTTGAACCCAAATACCTGTACTTTCTACTTCTTACATTTTGAACCCAAATACCTGTACTTTCTACTTCTTACATGTTGAACTCAAATACCTGTACTTTCTACTTCTCACATTTCCCAAACAGGCTGGTTCCTTTAGTTTGAATGTGTGTTTGGTGGCGTGATCATTATTATTTAGAGTCATTGCGTGCCTATTGATTTGAACACGATCCGTGTATCCATCATTTCCTGGTCTTCTCTAAAGAAGAGGGACCAATGAAAACGTTGTCATGTTGCCGTTGTTCAGCATGGAAACATTCATTAGCTAACAATGACATTATTGTTCTATTAATATAAAGGGAGGTCAGGTACTCTTTAAAACAGCTGCTAGTTATGGGTACTTTTTACTGAAGTACATTTCAAAGCCTCTTTACTTTGACTTGAGTAAAGAAGTTTAGTCAGTACTTCTACTTTCACCAGAGTAAAGGTAAACATGAGTATCTGCACTTCTACTTGAGTAAAGGATAAGTGTACTTTTGCCATCTCTGGTGTTCTCCCATCAGCAGAGATCCAGACAGACGTCAAACTGAGCCGTCGTCTCTCGGTTTGACGGGGGAATGAAAGCTTTGTCAGGCAGTCACACCAGGTAATTAGTTTCCAGTCTTTCAATTTAAATGTGCCAGGGAATGGCAACGGTAACACTTAAAGCATTTCTCTGAGAGAGTGATCAGAACCTGCAGACCTTTCACATTCTCAAACAAAGTACGACTGTGAAAATGTCACTAACATATTTCACTTGCGCCTTAAATTGACGGTTGACACAGGCTTCCAAAGACAGTTTATCTGGAAGCTGGAGAGAATCAACTTAATCACTACTGTCTTTAAAAGGTTCAAGTTTTAAATTCAAGCTTTCAAATGTGTTCAGAAGTCGGTGAAGCTGTTTTTTAGCCAAATACTGACATGTCTTAAATCTAAAGAGCGCTAATATTCTAATTGTCGGGCTAATACTTATATGAAGTGTCTCTACTTTAAAGAGTCCTCTCCTGCTGATGTTCAGGTGTATATCAGTATGTAGTGTCTCTACTTTAAAGAGTCCTCTCCTGCTGATGTTCAGGTGTATATCAGTATGTAGTGTCTCTACTTTAAAGAGTCCTCTCCTGCTGATGTTCAGGTGTATATCAGAATGTAGTGTCTCTACTTTAAAGAGTCCTCTCCTGCTGATGTTCAGGTGTATATCAGTATGTAGTGTCTCTACTTTAAAGAGTCCTCTCCTGATGATGTTCAGGTGTATATCAGTATGTAGTGTCTCTACTTTAAAGAGTCCTCTCCTGATGATGTTCAGGTGTATATCAGTATGTAGTGTCTCTACTTTAAAGAGTCCTCTCCTGCTGATGTTCAGGTGTATATCAGTATGTAGTGTCTCTACTTTAAAGAGTCCTCTCCTGCTGATGTTCAGGTGTATATCAGTATGTAGTGTCTCTACTTTAAAGAGTCCTCTCCTGCTGATGTTCAGGTGTATATCAGTATGTAGTGTCTCTACTTTAAAGAGTCCTCTCCTGCTGATGTTCAGGTGTATGTCAGTATGTAGTGTCTCTACTTTAAAGAGTCCTCTCCTGCTGATGTTCAGGTGTATATCAGTATGTAGTGTCTCTACTATAAAGAGTCCTCTCTTTAAATCAATAGGCACGCAATGACTCTAAATAATAATGATCACGCCACCAAACACACATTCAAACTAAAGGAACCAGCCTGTTTGGAAAATGTAAGAAGTAGAAAGTACAGGTATTTGTGTTCAACATGTAAGAAGTAGAAAGTACAGGTATTTGTGTTCAACATGTGAGAAGTAGAAAGTACAGGTATTTGAGTTCAACATGTAAGAAGTAGAAAGTACAGGTATTTGAGTTCAACATGTAAGAAGTAGAAAGTACAGGTATTTGTGTTCAACATGTAAGAAGTAGAAAGTACAGGTATTTGTGTTCAAAGTGTAAGAAGTAGAAAGTACAGGTATTTGTGTTCAAAGTGTAAGAAGTAGAAAGTACAGGTATTTGTGTTCAACATGTAAGAAGTAGAAAGTACAGGTATTTGGGTTCAACATGTAAGAAGTAGAAAGTACAGGTATTTGTGTTCAACATGTAAGAAGTAGAAAGTACAGGTATTTGTGTTCAACATGTAAGAAGTAGAAAGTACAGGTATTTGTGTTCAACATGTAAGAAGTAGAAAGTACAGGTATTTGTGTTCAACATGTAAGAAGTAGAAAGTACAGGTATTTGTGTTCAACATGTAAGAAGTAGAAAGTACAGGTATTTGAGTTCAACATGTAAGAAGTAGAAAGTACAGGTATTTGTGTTCAACATGTGAGAAGTAGAAAGTACAGGTATTTGTGTTCAACATGTAAGAAGTAGAAAGTACAGGTATTTGTGTTCAACATGTAAGAAGTAGAAAGTACAGGTATTTGTGTTCAACATGTAAGAAGTAGAAAGTACAGGTATTTGTGTTCAACATGTAAGAAGTAGAAAGTACAGGTATTTGTGTTCAACATGTAAGAAGTAGAAAGTACAGGTATTTGTGTTCAACATGTAAGAAGTAGAAAGTACAGGTATTTGTGTTCAACATGTAAGAAGTAGAAAGTACAGGTATTTGGGTTCAACATGTAAAAAGTCAAAGTAAAAAGTGGTCAGAAAAATAAGTAGTGGAGTGAAGTACTGATACCAGAAACATGTACTTAAGTATACTTAAGTACATGTCAGTAACGAAGTATTTGTACTCCCCTACTTCCCGCCTCTGATAATGAGGAGAGGTGAGCTTTAATAAGTGGATCTTTTCTCTGTCCACACCCTGGAGACGAGCGTATTTAAACGGCCTTTTGAATCTCCAGAACATCTCCGTCTGTCAGGATACAGAAACCTTTAAACGCCTCTAAAGACAGACTCAGGTGTTCCTCTCTGCGCGGCTGACAGGAAGTGGAAACCTGACCTGGCGTGAAGGTCAAACCTGACAGCTGGAGGATGGATCATTTATCAGGAGGGTTTCAGCGATGGAGAGAATAGAAATTACATTATATTTCTATGTAAATACTGCTATATTTTGTATTATTTGTTCATGTTATTATAGTTTTCTTAAAATAGTTCTCTATCTGTGTTTTATTTGTATGCATGCACCATTACATCAAGTCAAATTCCTCGTACGTGTCAAACTACCTGGTGATAAACCTGTTTCTGGTTCAAAGGGAGCTGTTAAGATTCAATTCAAAGATTGAAGATTGAAAGGTTTTATTGTCATCTAAGTAGAGACACTTCATACTGATATACACCTGAACATCAGCAGGAGAGGACTCTTTAAAGTAGAGACACTTCATACTGATATACACCTGAACATCAGCAGGAGAGGACTCTTTAAAGTAGAGACACTACATACTGATATACACCTGAACATCAGCAGGAGAGGACTCTTTAAAGTAGAGACACTACATACTGATATACACCTGAACATCAGCAGGAGAGGACTCTTTAAAGTAGAGACACTACATACTGATATACACCTGAACATCAGCAGGAGAGGACTCTTTAAAGTAGATGCACTACATACTGATATACACCTGAACATCAGCAGGAGAGGACTCTTTAAAGTAGAGACACTACATACTGATATACACTGAACATCAGCAGGAGAGGACTCTTTAAAGTAGAGACACTACATACTGATATACACCTGAACATCAGCAGGAGAGGACTCTTTAAAGTAGAGACACTACATACTGATATACACCTGAACATCAGCAGGAGAGGACTCTTTAAAGTAGAGACACTACATACTGATATACACCTGAACATCAGCAGGAGAGGACTCTTTAAAGTAGAGACACTACATACTGATATACACCTGAACATCAGCAGGAGAGGACTCTTTATAGTAGAGACACTACATACTGATATACACCTGAACATCAGCAGGAGAGGACTCTTTAAAGCAGAGACACTACATACTGATATACACCTGAACATCAGCAGGAGAGGACTCTTTAAAGTAGAGACACTACATACTGATATACACCTGAACATCAGCAGGAGAGGACTCTTTAAAGTAGAGACACTACATACTGATATACACCTGAACATCAGCAGGAGAGGACTCTTTAAAGTAGAGACACTACATACTGATATACACCTGAACATCAGCAGGAGAGGACTCTTTAAAGTAGAGACACTACATACTGATATACACCTGAACATCAGCAGGAGAGGACTCTTTAAAGTAGAGACACTACATACTGATATACACCTGAACATCAGCAGGAGAGGACTCTTTAAAGTAGAGACACTACATACTGATATACACCTGAACATCAGCAGGAGAGGACTCTTTAAAGTAGAGACACTACATACTGATATACACCTGAACATCAGCAGGAGAGAACTCTTTAAAGTAGAGACACTACATAGTGAAGTTTAAAAGTTGGTTGTTAATGGCATGGAGCTGATTTAAATAAAACTCTTTAAGGAGGCATGCCGTTATGTACTTTAAGAAGTGCAGTAACTAAGTATATTAACTTAAGTACACATTTGAGGTACCTGTAAAATCAGATTTCAGCAGTTTCACGAGAAATGATCTGATTTAGGGATTCAGAGCAGGGTTAAGATCTGTGTGTTTCAGGACATTTTAAAGACCCTCTTCTACAGTCTTTAAAAGTCAGTAGTTGTCAAAATGTTGGGCGTCCTGCAGGAGGGCGCGTGAAGCGTGGGAAGAAGCTGTAAACAAACACGGGTTGCTCCAATAATCAACAAAATGGAGAGGTTTTTAACACAAGTGGACGAGCCTCTGCAAGCCTTCAGCGACATCCTACTTGTGAGAGGTTTTTCCATCGAAACAAAATACAGATGAGAGCTGAGAATAAACTGAGAGAGTCTGGAAACAACAAACAAGTCATTGGAAGGTAGGCTGTGTGTGGAATAGGAATGGATTAGTCATGTGATGATTTGCAACCTGCAGTACAAGTTAATGTTGATTAATATGTTTTCATAAAAAACGTAGACCTACTAGTTTCAATTAGGCCTAATTATCTGACAGTGCAAAGGATCGTGTGCCAATACAAGCACTTTAGTTCATGTTCAATCCATAATAACATATCAAATGATAGTTGGATCTTGTTATTATTAGCAGAGAAAATGTAATGTTTGTACAAATATATACAATTAATCAGACCAATCTATCCAATTCCCCAAGGGAGGCCTGACTGAAAGAGTGTGGTTTTCATCCATTTCATACACAACAAAATGTGTTTCTTAGTTTCAGAAATGTCATTGTTTAGGAAAGGGGAAGTATAATTTTTCTTCAAGTAATTTTTAATTTAAGATCATATGTTGCCCTCACTACATTTGCTTCAGAGAAATGCACAATAAATTGTGTAACATGAACTGTATCTATACTTAGTGAGGGCAACATATGATCTTAAAGTGGACCTATCATGCTATATTTGAATAATATAGTGTAGGACCATACCTATATAAGGCATATTTATACTTTTTTTTTTTCAAAATACCAAACAGATCATGCATTTTAGCCATGCTATGGGGGAAACACCTCGTGATTTGCTTTAAAAATGGCTTTGCAAATCTCTTAAAAAAAGGTCATAGCACACCATAATACTCGTATTAACGGTTAGTTTGTTGTGCTTACGTTTCGTGACTAGTAACGCAGCAAACTTTGAGGCCAAGTTATTGTGGGTTATTCAGGATGTTCATGCTATTTTTAGGATCAAAAATGGAATTGATTACCCAAAATGTACCCAATCAGCCCACCGGGTATACATTTTTGCCATTTTTAGGATGAGAAATTGCAGTTTTATGCCCCTAAAACTATGAATTACCCAAAATGGATGTAAATAAGCCCACCGGGAGTACATATACATTTCATATGCGTTATTCATGCCATTTATTATCCTGAAAATGTCAGAAATGTCAAAATTCCTCAAAAAACACATCAACAATTTCCAAAATGGCCAAGCAGTTTTTTCTGCATATGCTAATGATGCAACTTCTGCTAATTGTGACCAATATATTCAAGTTAGCATCTGGAAGTTTCTATGTGCTGGAGACCCTACTGTACATTTCTATAAACCAATACGATACGATAAGATAACACTTTAATGGTCAGATGAAGTCTGAGATGCTCCTTGCATCACAGCAGCTCCATGTGGAACATCAACAGCAGGATCAGTGCGAGCTGCTCAGAGAGCCTTCAGCGTGATCTGATCTGGAGCTCTGTGTTTACTGAGAGGACTGGCTGGAGTAGTCGTTGTTTGTCTCATTGCACTCGTTTTATCTTTTCCCATCCCTCTACTAGTTTCACGTCTTTTTAAAGTTGTTTACAATCTCTTTGTTGTCGTTGTACGTCTCTTTGTAGTCTCTTTCCATTTGATCTGGATTCAGCTCTGTGTTTACTGAGAGCATCGACTGGAGCACACATTACACTTTGGGGTACTCAACATGTCCGGGTTCACACTGCTGGCAACTAGACTATTCTTCT